>NW_015176549.1:146002-157759 GCF_001447785.1 Gekko japonicus | reverse complement strand
AGCCAGCTGGGTGACCTTGGGTCAGTCACAAGTTCTCTCAGAGCTGTTTTCTCAAGGGCAGTTTCTGTCAAGAGGTTTCTCAGCCCCACCTACCTCACAGGCTGTCTGTTGTGGGGAGGGGAAGGGAAAAGGAGTTTGTAAGCCGCTCTGAGACACCTTTGGGTGGTGAAGGGCGGGGTATAAATCCAATCACCTCCTCCTTCTTCCCCTTTCCACAAATTTTGTTAATCTTTAAAGGTGCTCATGGACTCTGGCTCTTTCTTGCTGCTACAGACAGACTAATACGGCGACCCGTCTCGATCCATATGCAAAGGCTGCGTATCTCAGCATGCCACTTGCTTGGCATTCATATCGGAGGCAGCGGTGCCCTTATGGTAACGTGAGTTGGTCTCTCAAAAACATCTGGATAGCCACTGTAGAAAATGTCTGGCTGAAATGGGTGCCCAAGTCATGGTTTGCCTGGTGTGCCCAAAGAAAACCCTCGGGCCGGTCCTGGATGGCTCATCGTGTCAAGTAAATATGGACTTGTGGGCCACCATACCGATAAGGCTGGAATCGCTGGCCTAGAGGTTGCTCTTTCACCTCCCTTTTCAGCCTCCTGGAACGTGTTGCCCGCACTGATGTAGGGAATATCTCGGGAAGGATTAGAGATGTAAAATGTCCAAAAATTTTGAAGCTCGGGAAAAAATCCGGGTTTTTTCGGGGGGAAACAGAAATTTTCGGAAAAATTGAAAAAAATGCTCATTAGCACTTCTTTTTTCTTTTCCAAATTGAAAGTCATTCTGTTACTTTAGGAACATAAAATATAACTATGGACATTTTTACTTGGCATGAAATTATCACAACTAGCATATTAAAAATGTAGTGTATCCAAACAATTATTACAAACAAAATACCCACCCACATGCAAAAACAAAACTGAACCCTTTTTCTTTTCTTGTGACAACAGCACCTCCTAAAGGAAGAAAATGCATCTTGTTCTTGCATTGGAGAGTTCAGTTTGTAACCTAGGACTTGCTTGTCCTCAGTGCACAGAAATTAGATCAATCTGATACCATACATATTTTTCAGAAATGATTTGGAAAATATCTGAACACTTTGTCCTAAAGTATTTTATCCATCATGTTAAAATAAAATGTTCCATAATCAATTCTTTTTTTTTTCTTTACTTTTTTCAGTTTTTCCAAATCTTTTGGGGAAAAAACAAAAAAGGCTTCATTGAGAGGTAGAAAAGAAACGAGGGGGGGGGGGGGGGACCATTTTTCCTGGTTTTTTTCCGGGCCTTCACATCTCTAGTCAGGATCCCGGCTCGTGTGCTCAAATCCCCAGCGGATGCCTGCCCCTGTTTTCCGCTTGAGCGCTAGGTGCACATAATCTGGCTTCTTTTGTAGCTATCGGGATCGGCTTCCTGCATTCTGGCTGCCCTCTGTTCAGAGCCAAATCAAGCTTCTGGCCCTCCCTTGCTTCGCTCCCGGGCCCCCCTCTGCCTGTCTGCCTCTTTCTCCCCCCCCCCTTTTCGCTCCAGGCCCTGGCCCCGTTCCTACCGGAGCTGGAGTCCTCCGCTTTGCAACGCTGCCAGTTGAAGTGATTATATTACGGTTCCCCCGTAGAGTCGGCCTCCCTCTGCCTCCCCCCGCCCGCCTTCTCCCGCTTTCCTTCTCCGAACTGGCACTGGAGACGGCTAATTGAAGGCAGACACAAGCGCTTTGGGACAGAAGGGGACGGCGTGCTGAATCGCCTACGCTCAGGTTGTGCGTCTCTCTGGCACACACCAGCCACGGCTTTCCAGGAGAGAAGGGCGAAGGCTGTCCAGAGAAGCCGCTTTGAAGGTGGGTCCGGAACAGGGTCGCCAGGTCTGGGTTGGAAAACACGTGTAGACTTTGGGGGTGGATCCAGGAGAGGGCGGGGTTTGGGGGAGGGGAGGGGCCTCAGCACGGGACAGTGGCACAGAGTCCACCCTCCGAAGCAGCCATTTTTTCCCGGGGAGCTGATCTCTGTCAGCTGTAGGTCAGATGTCAAAGCGGGAGATCCCCAGGCCCCACCTGGAGGACGGCAACCCTAGCCTGGAAGCCAGAGATGTAAGCCCAGAGCCGTTCCGGGTTTCTCCAGAGGCGCCGAAGCAAATTGCGTTTCTCTCTCTCCCCCCCCTGGAAACCCCTGAAGACTCTTTTGGCCTCACTGAGAGTTTCAGAGTTTGGGGGAGTTTCCTTCCGAGGTCAGTGCACGATCTGAGCCTTTGCAGCTGCTTCGCCTGGGGCGGTTGTCGGTACAGAGGGGATATCCCAGCAAATCTGTTCCTCCTCCTCTTTCACCCAGCCTCCCCCCATAATGGGGGGGGTTAGGTAGCAGGAAGGAGGAGAAGCTGAAGACGGAGAGAGCCGCCGGGGAAATCGAGGGCAAGGGAAGCGTCACCTTATCTGATTTCAAAGGGGAACTCTTTTTTCCCCCTCAAAGATACAGACTTTGCCTGTCCTGCTGGATTGGTTTTTAATTCTTGCAAGCTGTCGCAGTGGGAGGGCTGTGGGGGGAACGGACCGTGCAAGGCAGAGAAGCACAGCTCAAAACAGGACCCCAATTTCAGCAGCGTGCTGGCTGGCTTCCGCTCGGCCATTGTTCCCCCCGTTTGACTGTTCTGTATTTCATTCGTGGTGTGCCGGGTGTTGCACAGAGCACAGATCCCCGCAGCGTCTGCTGAAGCAAGTTTGCTGTTCCGCTGTATGTGCTAGTGAAGAGGTTGCAGATTGACTGGGGGGGGGTCTTGACAGATCGACTGGGGGGAAGGGTCTTGTCAGGTGGTCGCAGAGACACAGTCAAGGTTTGGTGTTGTGGTTAAGTGCACGGACTCTAATCTGGGAGAACCGGGTTTGATTCCCCCCTCCTCCACTTGCAGCTGCTGGATGACCTTGGGCAAGCCGTAGTTCTGGCACAGCTGAAAAAGAGCAGTTTCTCTCAGGGCTCTCTCAGCCCCGCCCTCCTCACAGGGTGTCTGTTGTGGGGAGGGGAAGGGAAAGGAGTTTGTGAGCCACTCTGAGACACCTTTGGGTAGTGAAGGGTGGGGTATAAATCCAATCTCCTCCTCCTCCTCCCTCCTTCAGAGAGCCTCCATGCTGGGCTTCTTAGGAAGGCTAGGCAGCCGCACATTTGGCATGTGGCACTTTCTTAGAATTAAATTTACGGCGGCCTCAGCAACTGTGTTTGCAGACCCCGCCGAAGAAAATGCCTGAGCATTCCCAAGCATGCTCTCCAGCAGAACACGTTTTCTCTTTCCGCCGTTCCCCTGCTAAAGTCAAAGAGAACGTTGACTCCTCCGTTCCTTCTAGGAAAGAGCCAGAGTCCGGGCAGTGTTCCCTCTAAGCTGTGGAGTCTTGTGAGCAAAAATTCTACTTTGTGAGCTACGGGCATTAAAGTTGAGAGCGAGCGATTTGGCTACTGCATAAATTAGTTTGCTCTGGAGCCCTCCTTCCCGAGCTAAGACAAAAATGTGTGAGCTGGAGGCTAAAAAGCTGTGAGCCAGCTCACACTAACTCAGCTTAGAGGGAACACTGGTCCAGGGGCACCTTCAAGATGAACCAAATTTGTGGCGGGGGATGAGCTTTCGTAAATCACGGCTGGCTGAGACGTAAGCGCGTTTGTTTGGAGAGCGAGAGGGAAGGTTGCCTGGTATGGCTCAAACTTGTCAGTTCTGGGAAGCGAAGCCGGGTCAGTGCTTGGACGGGAGACCACCAAGGAAGCCTCTGCAGGGGAAGGCGCTGGCAAAAACCACCTCTGCTTCTGACGTGCCTGGAAAGCCCCTGGCTGGAGTTGCTGGAAGCGAAGCCGGGTTGTTACTTGGGTGGGAGATCACCCAAGAAGGCTCTGCGGGCAAAAGCAGTGGCAAAGCCACCTCTGCTTCTCCCTTGCCTTGAAAGCCCCCTGGCTGGGGTCGCCGTAAGTTGGTTGTGACTTGACGGCACCTGACATAGTTTATAGAATAACTGGAGGGAAAGTACGGTATAGTTAATCTCATCTTCCGTTTTCTCTCTCCGTTCCTCTTGGAAGCTCTGAACAGCCGATTTGCTTCTGCCTTCCACCTTTCGTCCCTTACAACGACCCTGTGAGGGTGTCATAGCAGAGTGGGGTGTTTTGTTTAATTATAATTTTTTCTTATATTTCACAACATAGATATCACAAACACACATATAAGACATAAAAACATAAAGAGAACCCACCTTACAGTTTCCATTTCTGCAAATAAATATATGCTCGTATTACTGTCCGTCATTTTGGATCTTTTCCATCCATTCATAAACCCGTGCCCAACTATTTTGAAAAAAAGTATCATCTTTACCTTGTATTTTCATTGAAAGATTATCTAGTTCAGCTATATTCAGAAGCTTTTTTATAAAACTCTTGTGTAGACGGTACCTCCTCTCTCTTCCAACTCTTAGCAAAAACGATTCTTGCAGCTGCTACAACATGTATTATCAAGTATTTGTCCCACTTTTGTGAATTATCTGGAAAAATATTTAATAAAAATATTTCTGGCTCAAATGGGATCTGACTTCCTAAATTTTTTTTTAGAATATTATGTATCTCAAGCCACTATTTTTTCAATCTATCACATAGAGAAAGAGGTACTTTTCTCCCTTTCTCACAATACGAGAACGCGTGGGTACTCAATGAAATTGCTGAGCGGTCGGGTTAGAATGGATAAAAGGAAGTACTTCTTCACCCAAAGGGTGATTAACACATGGAATTCACTGCCACAGGAGGTGGTGGCGGCTACAAGCATGGACGGCTTCAAAAGGGAATTAGGGATATGGAGCAGAGGTTCATCAGTGGCTATTAGCCACAAGGTATAGATAGGGGCTCTGGGGCAAGTGATGCTCTGTCATCTTGGTGCTTGGGGGGGTCAACAGTGGGAGGGCTTCTAATGTCCTGGCCCCACTGCTGGACCTCCTGATGGCACCTGGTATTTTTGGCCACTGTGTGACAGAGTGTTGGACTGGATGGGCCTTTGGCTTCTCTTATGTTCTTAAGGTATAGATGGAGCACTCTGTCTGGGGCAAGTGATTCACTGTATTCTTGGTGCTGAGGGGTGGGGTCAACAGTGGGAGGGCTTCTGGAATTCTGGCCCCACTGCTAGAACTCCTGATGGCACCTGGTATTTTTGACCACTTTGTGACATTGGACTAGATGGACCATTGGCCTGATCCACCATAAGTAATAAAAAGAGCCCACTTTACTTTTACACTTCCAACATTTGTTGGACGTACTCGAGTTCATATGAGCTAATCTGTCAGGGGGAAGATGCCATCTGTGAAACGCCTTAAATGCGTTCTCTTTTAACGAGGCTGCTTTGAGATACCTTATGTTTTTCCACATCTTTGCCCATTCTTCTAAGTCAATTGAGTAACCTAAATTCTTGGCCCATTTAATCATGGTTAGCAGAGTGGGGGTTTTTGAACGTAGATCCCACGATTGTACCCTGACTAGGATAGTCCAGGCTAGCCGTGGAAGCTGAGCAGGGTCGTCCCCAGCTAGTATCTGGATGGAAGGCCTCTAAGGAATACCAGGGTAGCGACACAGAGGCAGGCAATGGGCAAGCCATCCCTGAATGTCTCTGGCCTTGAAAACCCTGCGTAAGTCGCCTGTGACTTGAAGGCAGCAACAACACCACCAAGATCGTCGTCCAGCACTGCAGCTCTCTTAACCACTGGGCACACAGTGGCTCTTCACTCCCCCCGTGCCCGCCCGCCCACCCCCCATCTGTTGTTAGTCTACCAAGGACATGTGTTTATTTTCCTTCCTTCCTCCCATGCAAGATTTTCAGCCAAGTCAGTCAAAACATGTACAGACCACCAGTTAGCCGGAGGAAGTGAGTTGAAAGGTGGGTGTGGTGGGGAAAAGAGGGAGTCGAATCCCAAAACGTCCGGGGGTTTTTTTTTCCTGACCGTCTGTCCTTTTTATAGCACCAACTGTTTCCTCTGGCTTCCAAATGCAGAAGCCCGAACCAGGGGACTCTGTTATCCCTCCGGCGTGTTTCCTGTCTGTGCTGCAGATGGCTGGCCCGTGCCTCTCGGTGGCTTTTGTTCATTGAGAAGAAAACCGTCCGTCCGGCCGTGGTTGGACTTCCTCCACCCACCCTCTTCCCCATCCCCCCCCCCAAAAGCCTCGTGCCTGCAGATGGTGGGTGGTGGACTCTCCCCTGCCCCTTTCCACTGACATCTTCCTGCTTTCCACACCCTTCCACCCACTGGGAATTGGGTGAACTATGGGTTTCCTGTTACTCTTCTTTCTTCTGCGGCTTAGAATAGTTTCTGGGTTTTCTGGTTGTTGTTTTTTTAAGAGGGGCTCTTTCAGATAACCGGTAGAGGAGGAATAGGGTGGCCAACTCCGGGTTGGTAAATACCTGGGCATTTGGGGAGTGGCGCCTGAGGAGAGCAGGGGCATTTGGGGAGTGGAGTCTGAGGAGGGCAGGGGCATTTGGGGAGTGGAGCCTGAGGAAAGCAGGGGCATTTGGGGAATGGAGCCTGAGGAGGGCAGGGGCATTTGGGGAGTGGAGCCTGAGGAGAGCAGGAGCATTTGGGGAGTGGAGCCTGAGGAGGGTAGGAGGGCCGGCCCTGGTCTCTTGTAGCTACAGTACCACCACCTACCCCACTCCTTCCCTTCTCCTCATCCAGGTAAGGCTATATACAGCAAATTGCAGTGAAATCAGCCACTGCTGCAGCCAGGTGCATTGTAGACAATGGGAATTCGGGAATGAAATCTCTTTTAAAGGGCCCACCCCACCCCCACCTCTAAGGTGTGTCCCATTCCCTCCTTCTCGGTCATTTCATTATATACATCTCTTTGCATCCTGGTTTTATACATGGGTCAATGCATATTTAGAGACCATAAACTACAGTCTTCCATTTTCAACTGAATGGGAGTGGCAAAAAAGAACTCCCTACTCCCTTATAAGCCCATCCAAGTGCTAAGGTTGTGTTCTGAGGTCCTGCACCTGCCTTCTTAGATTAATGGGGTTGCCAGCTCTGGGTTGGGAAAAACCTGGAGATTTGGGGGTTGGAGCATGAGGAGGGCAGGGTTTCAGGAGAGGAGGGACTTCAATCGGATATAATGCCATAGAGTCCCCCTTCCAAAGCTACCGTTTTCTCCAGGGAAACTGGTGTCTGTTGCCCGGAGACCAGTTATGATCTCGGGAGATCTCCAGCCACCACCTGGACAGTTTGGTTTGCAAGGAAACGTTAAATATTTGTATTTTCTTATATCGGAATGTGTTTCGTAATTTGTACCATAATATGAATGCTTGAGAATAATTATCAAATAGATTGCATAATAATATCACGATTGTTTTTTTTGTTTATTTACCACCTGGAGGCTGGCTGCCCCAAGGAGGAGCAAAAAAAATCTATGGTAGATTTGGCTTCTACCAGAGCGTTTTTGCCTGTATACCAGAGCGTCTCCCTGACATCCCCAGCATTATGATGTCACTTCCAGGTCACATGGGCAGTGACATAGGCACATTGCCGCACCTCGGCAGAGCCTCCCTTTTTCTGGGGGGTAAGTTCCCCTCGCCGGCCAGCTGTTTGGCGGCTGGGTGGTAGGCCCTGTCAGCTGAGGACCCTGCCTCCATCAGGGGGCCTGGCAGTCCTAGCTACTGGATTCGAATTCAGCTGATCTACAGCTAACCAACACAGCCACCCCCTGAAACCAGCTGCGAGTCGTGTTTCGTAAGAGGAGCACTGCTGTCCCGGAGCAGTCAGGGGGGTGTTGCAGTGAGTGTCAGGCTAGGATCTGGCAGACTCTGGGTCAGAGCTGACTAGATCACCTTCGCTTAGCGACTCTCCTCCTGCGCCTACCTCACAGGGTCGTTGTGAGGATAAAATGGAGGAGAAAGATGTGAGCCGCTTTGGGTCCCCTTCGGTGAAAAAGGCAGGGCATGAAGTAAATAGAAGAGGAGGAGGAGGAGGAGGAGGAGATTGGATTTATAACCCGCCCTTCACTACCCAAGGGAGTCTCAGAGCGGCCTACAAACTCCTTCCCCTTCCCACAACAGACACCTTGTGAGGTAGGTGGGGCTGAGAGAGCTGTGACAAAAAACTGCTCTTTTTCAAGAACAGCTCTGACAGAACTATGGCTTGCCCAAGGTCATCCAGCAGCTGCAAGTGGAGGAGCGGGGAATCAACCCCGGTTCTCCCAGATTAGAGCCCGCGCACTTAACCACGACACCAAACAACTGTATGCCCTAGAGCTCCTTGGGAAAAGAATAGATAAATGAGCCAAAGGGTTTTCTCATCCATTAGAGACCCGCACGTTTTCCAGGGTATAATAATCTTTCGAGAGTCAAAACTCCCTTTGTCAGACGAAGGGAGTTTTGACTCTCGAAATCTTATATTCCCACAAATCTTGCTAGTCTGTGACACATCCCTTTCTGCATGCGAGCTCTGAACGGCGCAGGGGTTGGCAGCGTAGGAGTGGGAATGTGCGTCCTCGAGGGAGGCAATTGAGATACCACAAACGTACACAGCTGCTGTAGGAGGGGGTATCTGATAGAAGGAGGCGTGAGTGCACGTGCCCTGACTCACGGCTGTTATCTCTCCAGAGCAATCTGTAATCCTGGGTGAGGCTTGGAATGGAGGGGCAGCCTCCTCCCGTCTCTGCACCTTTTTAAAACAGATTGTCAGCAAACTGTTGTTTTGCTCACCTGGATCACACGTCATCCAGTTTGATTTGCCGGTGACGTTCCTGCCAAGTCACCCCTTTGCTTTTCGTGGGAATGAGGAGCGTGCAGGTCGGCCTCTCCTTCCCCATGCCGATACCGCTGCAGGTTTAATATCGAGGCATCCGACCGAAAGTCCCTCCGAACCAGTGGTCTGCCACCTGTGGGGTCATGAGCCCCTGCGGAGCACCTTTTTTTGGGAGGGGGGAAGAAGAAGAAGAGATTGGATTTATGCCCCACCCTTCACTACCTGAAGAAGTCTCAGAGCAGCTTACAATCTCCTTTCTCTTCCCCTCCCCGCAACAGACACCCCTGTGAGGGAGGTGGGGCTGAGAGAGCTCTTTTGAGGACTGCCCTTGAGAGAACAGCTCTGAGAAAACTTGTAATTACCCAAGGTCACCCAGCTGGCTGCACGTGGAGGAATGGGGAATCAAACCCGGTTCTCCCAGATTAGAGTCCGCCCTCCTAACCACTACACCGAACTGGCTCTCGCCAGTTTGAAACAGGACCTGCTTCTAGCGTGCTTGCATGGAGAGCAAGCACATGCACATGGAGAAGAATAGGTTCCTTAGATCAGAAGGTGAAAAGGCTTCTTCTGTGGCACCGATCCTTGGCTTGTTCCTCACTAAGGTAAAGCTCCTGGTGCCAGTGGAGACTCAACATGGCTTACATCATTCTCCTGTCATCTATTTTATCCTTACAACAACCCTGTGAGGTAGATTAGGTTGAGTGTGTGTGAATGGCCCAAGGTCATCCATCAAGCTTCTGTAGCAGAGTAGGGTAGGGTTTCAGACAGTGGTCTTACAGATCCTAGTCTAACATTCTGATTACTGCACCACACTGCCTTAATTGGTGTGTTAAAGTTCATCAAGACACTCCGTGGTACAGCTCATGGAGACCCACATTCACAATTACCATCAACCAAAAGAGCTACATTATATCTTTAATTACAGTTGTAGTTGCAACTGGCCTCTCTGTTCAGGTTGGACTGAGTTAATACCAGTATATTTTCAGCAAGCATATTTTTCATGCTACTTATATCTAAATAAAAAATACTCACACCAAATCCAGCATAGTATTTCCTATGGGGCTTGAGTAACAACAAGGTAAAAAAATATATTGCTGGCACATCAAAGAGTAAATTCCTTAAAGACTTTATTTTCTTGTCTCATTCAGGGAGGTTTTGAGTAATTATATGCTTTCCATTAATTTTATTTTCTTCAATCACAGTAAAGGCATATATGCCACAGATGGCAGCTGCTCATACTGATTTGTTTTATCTATATCATTTTAATTCTGTCCCACTAATTCATCTTGTTAAACATACTTTTTGAAATAGTAGGAAGATGTTTGTTGTAATTAAGGCACTGTCCTGAGGACACTGAGGGGCTGTTGACTGTTGGTGGGAATTAAATAACAATAGTTGCATAGTAGGAAAACTGTGTCTTCTATTTAATGTAACTGCTCTAAGACACCAATGAGGACCAGGAAGGAGAGTATATGTGTGAATAGGTCAGATCTTGGGCTATAGAATTTTGGTTACTTTTTATGTCTGTCTTTGCAGTGTTGCATGATCATTAGTCATATGAAAAGTTTTGCAAATCTAATCCTTGAATAATTATCTCCTGTTACTGCATGTTCCTAAAGCACTGAGAGTAATTTTGTCTTTTTCTTTTTTACCTCGGAGCAAAATATGGGGGATTGGGATGTCACAACATCGGGGTGTCCCAGTAATGTCAATTGGCCAAGGTTTTTTTAAAAGAAATGTAATTATACCCAATTGATAAAAAATCTTTTTGGTAGCATAAGTATGGCATTGGACCAAAATAAATTTGGGTTCTGGGCTAGTAACTCACTCTAATGTTTAAAAACACAGTTTTAGGGATTTATTACAAAAATAGACAAAATATAAAAACATACAAATAAGGGAATAGAGTGTACAATGGGACAAAGACAAAACAAGAAACCTAACTAACCTCTAGACACTGACCCTAAGCGGCTTACAGCTCCAAGGCTCCAATCAGCATGATCAGTTACTTAATCTAGCTGATATAAAATGAAATCTAGATCACTAGCTGTCAAACTGACATTTAAGCTGTAATGCTGTGTAGATGACCAACTGTTAAACAATAACTGTTCCCAGCTGTTATCAATCCCACTGTAAGGTAACTTCATACAGGTGCTGCTAAGTAAAACACTTCAATGCCTTAAGTAACAATCCAGAAAATACTTATACGTGGGATTCTGGTTTTCACAAGATGACAATTTAAGAATGAATGCAAACACATACAACTGGAGAATCACTTCCATGACATGGGGGGGGGGTCCATTTTGTTTGTGTCTCAATCATACAAATCTTGCAGTTTTCTTAATCGTGGGGCAACAGCGTGGTTGATCAAAATACAATTAAATATACCTTTTGCTTTGTGCTGATGAATATTGCTTCAAAGGGAAATACAGTAAACTGTGAGTATGTCTATAGGTCATTATGCATGAAATTGAATTTTGTTTATTACATTTGTCAGATAGAAGTGAGAATGAGAAGGTTCACAGAAGCCCAGTGCAGTGATCTCATTGACCATACCAAATTATAGATCCACATGTACTGTGTAAAATATTGTTGGGTAGTTACCTACGCCTGCCCTTTCCTAATGTAAAATAAACCATTCTAATCCAGCACTACACATGCATAGCCTTTCTTGCCAAGTCTTTAATTCATCCAAGGTATGTATAGCCTAATGCTATTTCTGGATCTTTCTGGATGTCCAGGATTAGAAAATGAGATTTTAGCAGATTATCTTCACCCCGACATATTCATATGCTCTGGTCTCCATCTCATTAATTTGCAGCCATCGATCATTGAGATTGTTGATTGAGCATCATTTTTAATGAGCACTTATCTTTTCATAGAATTCATCAACAAACAAAATGGTTTGCTTTCAAATGTATTGTCAGTTATGGCTCTTGATTCCTTCTAATTATGTATATTTTGTACTTATGAAGCAAAATTACACGAGGAAAATCTCTCCGTGTGGAAGTTTACTAGGTCTTTCTTT
>NW_015176549.1:140428-145712 GCF_001447785.1 Gekko japonicus | reverse complement strand
AGAGCGCTGATTTAGCGATCCGCACTCAGGGGGCAACTTGGCTATTAGATATATAGACGGTTCTCTCATATCAATGAAAATTTCTCTCTCTGGACACAGTCAGCTAAGGGCCAGTTCTTCCTGCAAGTCCTAACAGCTAATAATGATGGGGGGGGGGATCACTCTAATTGATTATTACCACCTAATAATTTCCGATCTCCAGCCTCTACTCTCACGACCTGGAGATCTTAAACGTGATAGGGGGGAATTTCACATTACCCAGTTTCACCCGGTTTCAAGCCGGTAATGATCCGTTTTGAAGCTGGATCTTCCGGTAAAGAGCTGGATCTGAAGCGGTTTGCCATTTCAGACCGCACCGCTTTTTCTCACTTTTCCCCTGCCGTTTTTCGCCCGTGTGGGCGATCTCCGGCTTTTTTTTTTTAACGTTCGCTTTAGAGCGCTATAGCAGTATAACAAAACACTCCATGCATTCCAAAGGGATTGATATAATGCTATTCCGTTATAGTGTTATAGCGCTATAAAGCAAACGTTAAAAAAAAAAGCCGGAGAACACTTCCCTTTAAACGTTTACCCTGAAAATGGCCTCCGTGAGATCCCGAACTCGTCTAAACACTAAAACTAGGCACCGTTTAAACATTGTTTTTAATAACGCGGTGGCGGAGCACCGCCTATGCGCACACCACCAACGCTTTAAAAAAATGACGGGCGAAAAGCGGAAGCCTCGGGTAGCTTTCGAGCGGGGAGGGGGTTTAAACCGGAAGTAGCTCGACACTGCACGAGCGATCAGACATCAGAAAAGTGCGGCTGGAACCGGAGAATCAGGAAAATACCACTTGGGGAACTGGTATCAAAATACTCCAGTTTAAAGTGGTTTTGAGCTGGAAAGCAACGGCTGGGGACGGGAGGCAGATTTTGACTGTGTGATTTCGCAGATAAAATTGTGCAAGCTTCTTGTGTGCCTGCACATGGGAACCTCTTGGAACTCCTAGGGTCCTTCAGTTGTACGGGAGGTGAGCATGCATCCAGAATTAGAAATAGGCAGGGGTCATTTCGTAGAAAAAGAGGTGCAGGAGCTCATTAGCATAACTCATTAGCATAACTCATTTGCATATGCCACACACCCCTGACATCACTGGAAGTGTGTCAGAAGGCAACACCCACCGCTCAGGCTCCAATAGACTGTTTTGGATTGCTAGCTATTGGGGGGGGGGGGGAAGGCAAATCTGCCCTCGCAGAAAATTACCTGAATAAAACTTGGTCTTAAAGGTGCCACTGGACTGTGTTGGACCGGGGGGGGGGGCTCTGCAACGTACCTGGCTGCTTCTTGCTCTGACTGAGGGCTGCTGGGAGCAGGGGGCGGGACTTGTTGCATGTGTCCGCCCCCTGGGCTCTTTACTGCCGGAGCTCCGCTCCTGTGTGCTCCTGCAGGAAATGACCCCTGATTTTAACTAAGAAAGAAAGATGAGTACCGACCCCTAGAGTCAGATTCAACTGGCTTTCGAGCAAGGGAAACCTTTACCTCTTCACCTGCACTTGGACTTCTACTCTGTGTGTGTGGCTTTGTCTCCCATGGGAGCCGTTTTGTGGTGGCATCCACCCACCCCCCGTCCCAGAATTCCAGAGGTGTGCGGAGGCTCAGAAAGGTTGGGGGACCCCCAACGTAATACGAGCAGAGTGCTTTCATGTCCAAAGCACGCATTGTCTCAATACTATTCGGAAGAACTCTGCCAAGTGGGTCAGTATAGCCACAGATGGGGGTGGGGGGTAGAAAAGTATGTCCTTCCTTTTTTTTCCTGCTGATTTCTTGGCACTGTGGGGCTTCTCGCTCTTAGCAGTTCCTCGTTGGGAGCTGTGAAACCCTGTCCTGCATATGACTTTGCCTCATTAAAATGAGTCACCGGCATCTTTCTGTTGTTGTTCTGCCCGCAGCCGGAGTCCAGAGAAGTCTTCCTATTTTGCAAACTCATTGTGTGTGGTCTGTAAATCTTGAGCTTTAAGTAAATCGGCTTAAGGCTTAGGGAGGCCGCAGCCCTGTGACCAGTCTTCCGTGCTGATTGGTATGATCTCATCTCTCTCTCTCTCTCTCTCTCTCTCTCTTTGCTTTTCTTACAATCCTCTCCTCCTTCTTGGAGTGGTTTGTTAAGCCCCTTTTGGGGAAGGGGTGTGCGAGCTTCTTGTGTGCCTGCACATGGGAACCTCTTGGAGCTCCTATGGTCCTTGAGTTGTACGGGAGGTGATCATGCATCCAGAATTAGAAATATGCAGGGGTCATTTCGTAGAAAAAGAGGTGCAGGAGCTCATTAGCATAACTCATTAGCATAACTCATTTGCATATGCCACACCCCCTGACATCACCGGAAGTGTGTCAGAAGGGAACACCCACCACTCAGGCTCCACTGGACTGTTTTGGATTGCTAGCTATTGGGTGGGGGGAACGTGCAGATCTGTCCTCACAGAGGAGGGAGAGCTGGTACCTGAATAAAACTTGGTCTTAAAGGTGCCACTGGACTGCTTTGGACCGGGAGGGTGGGGCTCTGAAACGTACCTGGCTGCTTCTTGCTCTGACTGAGGGCTGCTGGGAGCAGGGGGTGGGGCTTGTTGCATGTGCCCACCCCCTGGGCTCTTTACTGCCGGAGCTCCGCTCCTGTGTGCTCCTGCAGGAAATGACCTCTGGAAATATGTAGATATTTTTAAAAGCACACTTGACATTCAGGTCTGCAGCCTTAAACTGGTGAACAGTTGACTCTCAAAAACTTGCACCTCCAAAACCTCATTGGTCTTTAAAAGGCTACTGGACTCGAATCTAGCCAGTCAATCATAAGGGCTTGTTTAAAATTGGGGAGGGCGAGTTTTAATGAACAGGACTGTTAATTAAACGGACCTTTTGATTCTGATACGTTTCATAGAAAAGGAAGCATCAGTCCCCCTCCGAAACTGAACTGCCTTTTGTTAACGTATATATGCATGTTGTTGTCATTCATTCGCACGGTCAAGTCTGACTCTTTGCAACCCCATGGATCACATCACACCAGGCCCTCCTGTCTTCTGCCGTCCTCTGGAGTCTGCTTAATTTCATGTTCGTTGCCTCGATGACACTGTCTAACCCTTTCATCCTTTGCCGCCCCCTTCTTCTGTGACCTTCAGTCTTTCCCAGCATCAGGGTCTTCTCCAGTGAGGGCTCCCTTCTCATTGGGTGGCCAAAGTATTTGAGCTTCAGTTTCATTATCTGGCCTTCCAGGGAACAGTCAGGGTTGATTTCCTTTAGGACTGACTGATTTGATCTCCTTGCAGTCCAAAGGACTCTCAAGAGTCTTCTCCAGCACCATATATGCATAATTCCATAATAATGCATACCTCTTGCAAAGCTGAAGAAAGTGTGAAATACAAAGTGCATGATCTAAAAATGTAAGCGGTGGAGAGCCTTGAGGTGTTTTTTGTTGTGTTTTGTCTTCGAGAAGGGAGAGGTTTGTCTTAAATGTGTATACAAGTGACAATAATTAATAATAATAATAAAAAACTTGGGGGTATAAAGTCATTAAAAACCAAACCAAAACCTGAGCGTCGGAGTGGTGACGCTCTTGGGGTGCGTTCAGACGGGGCATTTGCAATGGAATAGGTGCCGGTTGCAATCGGTGAACTTACGTAGAACATCTGCCTTCTGTCCCTAACCGTTGCAAAGCCCTTTAAATCGTTGTATTCTACCACTAGGTCCCCAAGTGGTGGTATCCTGAGTACAACGGTTGTAATCGCTTTACTCGCCGTCTTATCGCTCTCCACTGTTGAGAAACAACTTCCGTTCGGAAGCCTGAGGCTTCCAATTTTCGCCCGCCCCGGCGTTTCTTTTCTTAAAAAAAGAAAAGGCCCTTAGTTTAACTTTCCGGAGGAGTCCGGGACTTCAGGGAGGCCAGTTTGGGCTTTAAACTTTAAAGGTAAGTCCTTACTTTTAAACTTTAAATGTAATACGGGATGGATGCCTATGCGCATGCTCAAATTGAGTTTTTTTTAAAAATGCCGACGCTCGCAGCATGTGAACGGTCATACGGCGATGGGCTCCACTGTGGGGGAGGTAAGTGTGACCGCGTTTCAGCCGGTACAGTTTATGCCGGCTGAAGCGCCACGTCTGAACGCACCCTTGGTGTCGGACTAGGATCCGGGCGGCCCAGGGTCGGATCCCCACTCTGCTCTTACCCAGCGTGGCTCTTCTTATGTTCGTACTGAGCCGGACCCATTGGGGCACTTCACGCCAATACTGTCTGTCTCACGGCTGCCCACTGAGTCCTCTGGCAAGAGTCCTTTCCTAGGCCTGCTACTTGAGATGCCTTTAATTGGGAGATGCCAGCGATGGACCCTGGTGACCTTGACACATACGCAGCCGGTGTTCTGCCGCAAAGCCCGCTGGCAAGCTGTGGCCTTGGCTTCCAGACATGCAGGGGTGCGCATTCCTGGAAGGAGAGACAAAAGCGTTCTGCAGGGCTTCATTACCTGCCAGGGCGTGCCGCCTGTGGGTTAATGAACTTCGGTTGCTCCATACCCGCTTGCCGTGCCGAAAGCAGAGAATTGCTTTGTCGAGAATTGTCCAGAAGGGGTGGAACTGACGCTTCCATTTTGGACCGAGATAACAACTCCGCTTTGCGTGTATAGTAAAGGTAAAGGTTTCCCTTGCTCGAAAGCGCATCGAATCCGACTCTAGGGGGGCGGTGCTCATCTCCGTTTCCAAGCCGAACATCCAGCGCTGTCCAAAAGACGTTTCCGTGGTCATACGGCCGGCATAATTTTATATTGACTGTATTTTAATTGTTTTAAGATTGTAAATCGCCCGGAGCCTGCTTGCAGGGAAGGCGATTCATAAGGGTTATAAAAACAAACAAACAAATAAATAATGCAACGCGCTTGATTAATGCTTAAGGGCAGAAAATTAGCATCTGTGATTTTGAGGTTGTCAATTCCACCGGTTCTTGGTCCCAGCTCCTGCCAACCGAGCAGTTCGGCTCCAGGTAAAGGGTAAAGGTCTCCCTTGCTCGAAAGCCAGTCGAGTCTGACTCTAGGGTTGCGGTGCTCATCTCCGTTTCCAAGCCGAAGAGCCAGCGCTGTCCGAAGACTTCTCCGTGGTCATGTGGCCGGCCTGACTAGACGCCAAGGCGCACGGAACTCTGTCACCTTCCCACCGAAGCGGTACCTCTTTATCCGCTTGCAATTTCTTGCTTTCAAACTGCTAGATGGGCAGGAGCTGGGGCCAGAGACGGGAGCTCACTCCGTCACGCGGCACTCGGGTCTTGAACTGCTG
>NW_015176549.1:132906-139897 GCF_001447785.1 Gekko japonicus | reverse complement strand
CCCTGACATCACAGGAAGTGTGTCAGAAGGCAACACCCACCGCTCAGGCTCCACTGGACTCTTTTGGATTGCTAGCTATTGGGGGGGAGGGACGTGCAGATCTGTCCTGGCAGAAGAGGGAGAGCTTATACCTGAATAAAACGTGGTCTTAAAGGTGCCACTGCACTGTTTTGGACTGAGGGGCCGGGGGGGGGCTCTGCTTACCTGGCTGCTTCTTGCTCTGACTGAGGGCTGCTGGGAGCAGGGGGTGGGGCTTGTTGCATGTGCCCGCCCCCTGGGCTTGTTACTACCGGAGCTTCGCTCCTGTGCGCTCCCACAGGAAATGACCCCTGAAGGTCAGTATTGTCTACTCAGACCGGCAGTGGCTCTCCAGGGTCTCAGGCTGAGGTCTTTCACACCACCTCCCACCAGATCTTTTTAACTAAGATTTGCCGGGGATTGAAGCTGGGACGTTCTGCATGCCAAGCAGATGCTCTACCATTGAGCCATGGCTCCTCCCATGTGTACAGCCATTGAGCTTCCACAGTAGAAGTGGGGATTCAAACCTGCATCTCCCAAGTTCCTAGTCCTACATTCTATCCCCTGAGTTACATTCACCCGCATTCGGAAGACAGATGAATCTCCTAAAGGAGGGGGTTCCAGAGTTCCGGGCCACAACTGAGAAGGCCCTGTCTTCGGTCACCACATGCCCAGCTTTAGTTGGGGGGGCAACGGAAGCAGGGCCTTCAAAAACAAACGAACAGGTAGTGAAAAAGAATGCAGCAATCCGTTCCCAACAGCTTTCATTCAAAGAAGTAAAGATTATCGAGACATTGAGAGCATGCAGATATCTTAACCCAGGAGTGTCGAACTCATTTGTTATGAGGGCCGGATCTGACATAAATGAGACCTTGTTGGGCCGGGCCGCGTGTGTCATGAAATGTAATGCCAGGCAGCGGAGATATAAACTTCATAAAGGACACAAACACAAAGGGCTTTTTAAAGTTGAAATAAAGACATGCTTAAAACATGAGCACTCTTGCAATGTTTTGTTTATTTAACAGTGTCTGATAACTGACACCTCTTGCTCTGAATCATTGCATCAAAATGTCTGTGCTGTTGCAATCTTGAGTATGCTGTTCAGGTGTTTATCTGTAAGCTGCAAACCTACGATGACGCAGCAGCAGCAGAACTGGAAGAAACAGCAGAAGACAGCCAGTTCCACTGCGGGCCTGAGAGAAGCCCTCCTGGGGCCTGATCTGGCCCCCGAGATGCATGTTTGACACCCCTGTCTTAACCATTTCATGTTAGAACTAGAGGAAAACGTGCGCACTAACCAGTTACACATTATTCAAGGAGACCCCCTGATGGCCCAGGGCCAATCAGGTAGAAGCCCACCAAAGTTAACAGGCTACTTTCCCCAAGAGAAATCCTACGCCAGGCACTGAAGGTGATGCAGAGATAATAGAAACATAGAAGACACCGCAGAATTGAAACTTAACATTCCAGAGTCACCCCCACTCCCCATGGCAACCAGAGCTTGTGAAAGGCCTGTCTGACACTGGAGACATATCTGACGCTGTTGGTGTTTACAGACAGGCTTGTCCCAAGCAAACAGCTCTTTGGAGAAGATGTGTGCCAGTAGTACTTAAAGATGTATGTGCAGGTCATACACACTTGGCCACTGTCGGAGACGCAGCGCTGGATCCAGGCCCGGTCCACTTGTGTGGTGGAATGAGGCGATAGAACAGAATGCATCGTGTCCGACGGCTGGTGCTGACGCGTCACAGTTCTGGCACGTTTTTTTTTAAAATCCCCCCGCAAGTAGAAAGCTAGCAGGGAACAGGCTGGGCAGAGCTCTTTGTTCCTGCGGTGCTAGATCGTTGCCCTGCGGGGAAGCGTTGCTAGATTCAAGTCCGGTAGCATCTTAGAGACGGGCGAGAATTTTGGAGAAGCAGCTTCCGAGACTCGAAGCTTCCTGCGTCCCGCCTCGCCGTGCTTTGGTTCCCTGGGTCATCACTGCTTCCTGCCTCACGTGTGGACTCACGTTGGTTCTTTGCTACGAACACGCAGCGCTTTCACAGCTCAAGCCCCCGCCTCCTCTGTTTCGGCTTCTGGGAGATCCGTTTCTCCAGGGCGAACCTTAAGACAAGCCTCCCCTTGTAATTAATGCCCCTGATGCCGTCTGTTTATCTTGACAGTGGCGCGTGGACATCTGCGGCAGCTGTTGACTTGTTTGTCGGTTCCTTTGGGGCTGAAGTCATCCGCCCTGGAGGGAAAGCAGGTGATCTCACGCATCCTGGACCACTTCTGTTTCCCACACCAATCGTGGCTCAGTGGAAAAGCCTCTGCTTTGCAAGCGGAAGGTCCCGCGCTCCGTCCCTGTCACCTCCAGTTAAAAAGACAGCCGGTGGTGTGAAAGACCACTGCCTGAGACCCTGGAGAAATGCTGCCAGACTGCGCCCTTTGCTCGGAGTGGCTTACAATCTCCTTCCCTTCCCCTCCCCACAACAGACACCCTATGAGGTAGGTGGGGCTGAGAGAGCTCTGAGAGAACCTGCTCTTGAGGGACCAGCTCTGAGAGAACTGTGACCAGCCGAAGGTCGCCCAGCTGGCTGCATGTGGAGGAGTGTGGAGTCTCATGGCAGCAAGATGGGGAAGAGGAGAGGTTGTATTAGCTGGAATGAAGGAAGATTCCCTGAGAGGAGCAGTCTACGCATCAAAAGAGCAGCAGCGGAGCAGTAGAATCAGTCAATCAACCAACCTTTGTTGCATTAGCAAAAAAAAGCCCTTGCAACAATACAAAGTAAAATGAAAACGTCCAAGGATAAAATCTGAAAAACAATAAAAAAAATGAAAATTGGACATTTTTACAGAATGTCTTAAAATACAAAGTCGTCGTTTTAAAAATGTCTAATAATACAAAACGAAGGCCGTACGGTCCAGAGGTAAATTGCAAATGACAGGTGACCCAGAGTCACTTTGGTCAGCACGCCCCCATCATCTTTTTATCCTGTACGATTACAACAGCAGATCTTGCCATTTGGAAAGTTATGAATGTGTCCCCCTCTGCCAATAATATGACTAATTTCTCCTGATCTGACCTTCCTGGGAAACAGAGCAGTAGAAATGGAGGATACAGTGTCCTGACCTATCTATCGCTCTGACAGCACAAAGTCCTTCGCTTCTAACACCCACCTCATGCTAGTGAGTTCCATGAGTCCAACTACCCGTTGTGTAAAGTAGTGCATCCTTTTGTCTGAGGGCCGCTGTTGTATTGGCTTGCAGGCTCTGAGTACCGTGGTCCAGAAGTCAGGCTAGGTCAGACTTCCAAGAATTAGGCAGGGTCAGTGGCTTAGCATCAATCGCATGTGTTGCTTCCACACCTAACAGCCTCTCTTCTCACCTTTGTCATCAGCAAGCAGCTGGTGTCCAGCCAGGAGGCATGCACTCTGCCTTCTTGCCTGTAGTTCTGTTCTCAGCCTCTGTCTGCAGTGCTCTAAGGGTGTAGGAGATACCTGCAGGCTGGGAACGGCTAACTGAGGTTCACCTGCTGAATCAGGGCTGGAGGGTGTCGGTGGCTCTGCACCAGCTCTTGACTGTGAATCCTGACAAGCGTGCATCTCATTCTTTTGCTGGCCAGCTTCTCTTAATTCAAGGCTGGCTACACAGGGTTCCTCTTCTCCTGAGGACTCCCCTTCTCCTGAGGAGTTCTTGCTACTGCTGAGCCATGGATGACCCACAACAGCTGTGGCGCAATCAATTGGGTGTCAGACTAGGATATGGGCAATGCAAGCTCAGATTGCTATGCTGCCAGGTGGCATTGGGCCAGTCTGCTTTGTCATCCTAACCTACTTTGCAACGGCGGGACAAGCTCGTAAAGTACTGGAGAGCTCAAAGAAGTTCTGTAAGAGAGGTCAGCTAACCCCAGACCCACCAAGGTGGCATCTGTTATCAGTTGCAAAACTAACAGGGTCTTTAAGAGCTAAAAGGAAACAAAAAAGTTTGGTAGAACTCTGGTACTTTGAGAGTCAGCGTAGTGTAGTGGTTAAGAGCGGCGGACTGTAGTTTGGAGAACAAGGTTTGATTCCCCGCTCCTCCCCATGGGTGGAGTGACCCTTCGGTCAGTCACGGTTCTCTCAGAGCTCTCTCAGCGCCATCCACCCAGGTTCTTGTCTGTTGTGGAGAGAGGAAGGGAAGAGCTTCGAGACTGCTTTGGGTAGAGAATGGTAAAGGTAAAGGTTTCCCTTGCTCGAAAGCCAGTCGAATCCGAATCTGGGGGCAGTGCTCATCTCCGTTTCCAAACCAGAGAGCCAGCGCTGTCCAAAGACGTCTCCATGGTCATGTGGCCGGCATGACTAGACGCCAAGGCGCAGGGAATGCTGTTACCTTCCCACCGAAGCAGTACCTATTTATCTACTTGCAATTTCTTGCTTTCGAACTGCTAGGCTGGCAGGAGCTGGGGCCAGAGATGGGCGCTCACTCCGTCACGTGGCACTCGGGTCTCGAACTGCCGAACGAACAACCTTCCGGCCTGCAGTTCATTGTCTTAACCACTTGAGCCACCACAGCCCCTTGGATAGAGAAAACTTAGTATAAAAACCAACTCTTCTTCTTGTTGTTGTTTGAATCATTTTTCCTGTGCATTTAGGAATTAAGAACAACTATATTGGTCAAGAAAGAAAGTATTCATTTGGAATACTGTGTGCAGTTCTGGTCACCACGCCTTAAAAAGGATATTATAGCTTTGGAAAAAGTGCAGACAAGGGCAACTAGAATGATCAAAGGGTTGGAACACTTTCCCTATGAAGAAAGGTTAAAGCGCTTAGGGCTCTTTAGCTTGGAGAAACGACGACTGAGGGGTGACATGATTGAGGTTTATAAGATTATGCATGGGATAGAGCAGGTAGAGAAAGAGGTACTTTTCTCCCTTTCTCACAATACAAGAACTCGTGGGCACTCCATGAAATAGCTGAGCGGTCGGGTTAGAACGGATAAAAGGAAGTACTTCTTCACCCAAAGAGTGATTAACACTTCGAATTCACTGCCGCAGGAGGAAGTGGCGGCGGCTACAGGCATGGACGGCTTCACAAGGGAATTAGATAAGCATATGGAGAAGAGGTCCATCGGTGGCTATTAGCCACATGGTATAGATAGGGGCTCTGGGGTGAGTGATGCTCTTTCTTCTTGGTCCTTGGGGGTGGGGGAAACAGTGGGAGGGCTTCTGGTGTCCTGGCCCCACTGGTGGACCTCCTGATGGCACTGGTATTTCTGGCCACTGTGTGACACAGAGTGTTGGACTGGATGGGCCTTTGGTGTGATCCAACATTGGCATCTCTCATGTTCTTATGATCCCCCCCCCCCTGTAACTACGTTTTAATGACTTTAGCTAAGTGACTAATTGTATTTCTAATTGCATTTCTGTGTCTTAGTACTTATTATTTTGCATCCATATTCTGAAAGACGTTTGAAAAGAGACACTTGGCAGCAAAGAGGCGAAACGCTTTCCTGTGTTCTCCTTCCAGGATCTCCCAGAAACGAGTCCACGTCTGCTATTCATTGGTATGCAAAACAGGGACGATCCATAATTTGTATGGAAGACAATCGTTGTATGGATCATCTCTCTTCCCACTAATTCGGGCATGTTTTTACGCCAGCAAAATGTCTCTTCTCGTGCCAGACTGGTCCAGGCCTGTGGGCGAAGATGCCCCAAAGTGACACCCATTTCCTGGTTTTATCTTTATATTTCGAAAGATTCGGGGAAAGGGGACTTGATAAGCAGCCACAAACCAGCCGGTTTTTCAGAGAGGAAGGCTGCTAATGGCGCCTTCTAGGCGACCAGGAAACGGCTGCGTCCAATCCAGTCCACCAGCCTCCCCCGCATGTGACAAAGGCTGGGAAAAAATGCCATGAGAATTCCTAGATGCCCCCTGCCGTCACCGTGGCATTGGTCTTGAGTGGAACTGAGAGAGTATCTCTGATCCCCCTGATACCAGATTGAAAAAGATGTTGGGAACTTGCTGTCTGTCGCCCATTTGTTTTGCACGTCGGTTGCGGTGGCTCAAGTGGTTAAGACGCTGAACTGCAGGCTGTGGAAGGTCAGTAGTTCAGCAGTTCGTGACCCGAGTGTGCCGCATGACGGAGTGAGCTCCCGTCTCTAGTTCCAGCTCCTGCCAACCTAGCAGTTCGAAAGCAAGACATTGCAAGGAGATAAATAGGTACCACTTCGGTGGGAAGGTAACAGCGTTCCGTGCGCCTTGGTGTTTAGTCATGCCAGCCACATGACCACGGAAACGTCTTCGGACAGCGCTGGCTCTTCGGCTTGGAAACGGAGATGAGCACCGCAACCCTAGAGTCGGATTCGACTGGCTTTCGAGCAGGGGAACCTTTACCTAGCATGCACTACCGGGGAGCCAAGCAGCGTGGAGCCAGTGGTTCCTTTCTGGCTCGAGGTCTCCGTCCTAAACGATGGAGCCTTTTCCATTTTCTAAGTGAGGGTCTTACACCTGATCCCAAGACATCGTGTTTTTGGTTTGTTTGTTTTTGTGCTCAAGAGCAACCAATCCTTTCTCTCATGATGCCAGGCACTAGCCGCGTGGTCTCAGCGATCTTTCGCCCATTTAGAAAAGGGATCCCCAACCTGGTGCACCATGGCTTCCGCCGACACCTTTTGGGTGCCCACCAAGTGTTTTTTAAAAGTGGGTGTGGCCAAGTACGGTTACTGCCCAGCAGGGTATCTGATTAGTACTGGGGATCTGATTGGCTGTTCAGATTAAAACGACCACTGAAGGGTTTATTTTATTCTCTCTCCCCTTTTTGCTCTTCTTTTGCCCCTTGAAGAGGAGACGACAGAGGTGATAGGGTCGCCGTCTCCAAGGTCTTGAAGGGCTGCCATCGAGGGGATGGTGCGGAGTTGTTTTCTGTTGCCCCAGGAAGTCGGACCAGAACCATCGGGTTGAAATCAAATCAGAGGAGTTTTCGGCTAAACATTAGGAAGAACTTCCTGACAGAG
>NW_015176549.1:103578-132826 GCF_001447785.1 Gekko japonicus | reverse complement strand
CTGACAGCAACGCTGATTCTGTGAACTTATGCTACATACAAGAATACTGCAGTGGTGCAACTAATACAAAATACTGTATGACCAATGACAGAATAATCATTCCATAATATTTAATCTTTTTCTTTTTTCCAATGTAGACGCCGCGAGATGAACATGCAAGACGTCATGAAGAAGTGAAGGACGAACTTCCCCGGAGTAACCGTGTTCGTTTCGATATTTCTTTTTCATACAAACATCAGTTCTGCTTCAGCACACTCATACAACTTCCCAAAAGGACCTCTCTGATTCCTAACAGCTTCAGAATAGCTTATAACCGGCACATAGCCTATGTATCAAATCGGGCTGATGAATGATTATTCTGTCATTGGTTATACAGTATTTTGTATTAGTTGCGCCATTGCAGTATTCTTGTATGTAGCAAAATTCCGTGTGCTGCAGACACAAAACTCCTACTAAACCTCCACATTCATTCGGGAATGTCACAGCTCCATTAAGCATGTGGGCCAGAAAGTGGAGCCATGAGGTCTGGCTTTTGGCATGACAGTGTGAAAGAAAGTGGGTTCATGGCATGGCTATTGAGGCCATGTGGCCTCACCATTTGGCTTTCAACAGGAAACAAGACACAGCATGTTCTCAAAAGACATCGCAGGAGAAGGCGTGTGAATATAGAAGCAATATTTCTATACATCTCTTCTCTCAACTTCTTCTTGGCCAGATGCCTGAGCGTGCAGCGGAAGGCTTTTTCCATTTTGGATGCTGCGGTTTTGTACTGATTTCCCCACCACCACCTTTTTTCCCTTTTCTCCTAAAGTTTTGTTCTGATCCACACCCCGTCTGTCGGATTCCCCTTTCCTCAATGGGAGATCTTCCGCCAAGGACTCCGTTGCCCGTGAAGGGGGTTGTCCTCGGAGGGGCGTGCGTGCAGAGAGTTCCGAGGTGAACGCTCTAATTGAAAGCGACATTCCTGGGGACGTTCCTCGGGTCTCCCGCTGGCAGCAGCTGTTTTGGCTGGGACGCCGCTGCTTAGGAAGACGCGATGCATCTCGGGTTCCCACATCTGGTGCCTCCCGGCATTCAGCCAGGAATGTTAAACACTTTGTCAAAAGGCTTGAAATCCACACCCACTTCAGTCCTCCCCAGTTCGTAGTCGCCACGCACGGCTGTCTCTTCTGCCTGTTTTCTTCCCCTGTTTTCCTCTCTTCCCTGTCTGTTTCCTGGTCCTCTCATGCGCTGCACTGCCCCTCTGTTTCGCTAGACATCCTGCTTCTGTATTCCCTCTTCTTCAGGCCTACCTGTCCTGCATCCTCTCCTTCCCCACCATAGTCTTAGCCAGGGGTCATTTCCTGCAGGAGCGCACAGGAGCGAAGCTCCGGCAGTAAAGAGCCCGGGGGCAGGCACATGCAACAAGCCCCACCCCCTGCTCCCAGCAGCCCTCAGTCAGAGCAAGAAGCAGCCAGGTAAGTTGCAGAGCCAACAGTCCAGTGGCACCTTTAAGACCAAGTTTTATTCAGGTACAAGCTCTCCCTCCTCTGCAAGTACAGATCTGCACATCGCCCCCCCCAATAGCTAGCAATCCAAAACCGTCCAGTGGCGCCTGAGCGGTGGGTGTTGCCTTCTAACACACTTCCGGTGACGTCGGGGTGTGTGGCATATGCAAATGAGTTACGCTAATGAGCTCCTGCACCTCTTTTTCTACGAAATGACCCGTTTATGTCAGATCCGGCCCTCGTAACAAATGAGTTCGATACCCCTGTGCTAGAGCATCTGCTTGTGGAGTGGGACATAAAGCAACTGTAGCTGCTGAAGTTACGAAAGGGGGCCTCGACTTCTCTTCAAAGAGAGATAGGTCTGTGGGGGAGAGGTCCATCGTTAGCTACTAGCCATGGTGACCAAAGGGATCCTCCATGTTCAGAGGTAGTCCACCTCTGAACCCCAGTGCCAGGAGGCAACATCAGGGGAAGGCCTCGGCCTCTGTGCCCTGTTGTTGGACCTCCAGAAGAACTGCTTGCCTGCTGTATGAGATGGGATGCTGGACTAGATGGACCACTGGTCTGATCCAGCAGGGCTCTTCTGATGTTCTCTTTTCAAAAAGAGAAGAGGACTCAATGGCTATATCTAAAAAATGAATTTCGGGGGGGGGGGAATGCCCATCCCAATAACAGCACTACATGGAAGTATTAGCAAGATAAGTAGTCCTGCTCCCCCTTACATCCTTGCAGAGTTAGTGTGAGCTAGCTCACAGCTTTTTAGCCTCCGGCTCACACATTTTTGTCTTCGCTCAAGAAGGAGGGCTCCAGAGCAAACTAATTTATACAGAAGCCAATTCACTCACTCACAAGTTTAATGCCAGTAGGTTACAGAGTAGAATATTTGCTCACAAGACTCCACAGCTTAGAGGGTGCACTGAATGTCACGTATGGGTTTTAAACTAGCTGGGTTATAACGGTTGTTGATTGACCAGTGAAATGAACTAACAAGCTAGTTCACCAGGTGAGTGCAAGAGATGTGTAGCTTGCCTCTGGCAATCCTCAGTGTTGCACCTGCCCTTGTGTTTCCCAGTACCCTCTTGCTGTTCAACCCATGGGGGATAAAGTCCATAGGCACTTGGATGGAACCAGGGGTCATTTCGTAGAAAAAGAGGTCCAGGAGCACATTAGCATAACTTATTTGCATATGCCACACCCCCTGACATCACTGGAAGTGTGTCAGAAGGCAACACCCACCGCTCAGGCTCCACTGGACTCTTTTGGATTGCTAGCTATTGGGGGTGTGTGCAGATCTGTCCTTGCAGAGGAGGGAGAGCTTGTACCTGAATAAAACTTGGTCTTAAAGGTGCCTCTGGACTGTTTTGGATTGCTAGCTATGGGGAGGGGGACGCACAGATCTGCCCTCACAGAGGAGGGAGAACTTGTACCTGAAGGTGAGCCGGGGGGGGGCTCTGCAACTTACCTGGCTGCTTCTTGCTCTGACTGAGGGCTGCTGGGAGCAGGGGGTGGGGCTTGTTGCATGTGCCCACCCCCTGGGCTCCTTACTGCCAGAGCTCCGCTCCTGTGCGCTCCCGCAGGAAATGACCCCTGTATGGAACAGAACTATCCAGGGAGCTTCAGGTCACTCCCTGACAGCTGCCTGGTTAGTAAAGCACTGAAGGTGTCTCAGGCCACTCCATTTGGCCATAGACACAGGGTTACTTGTGGCTCTGGACATGGCAACCTCTCTCCACAGGGGAGAAGCCCTCTCTGTTCCTTGGAAAGTGAACCCAACCAATGCCTCTTCCTCAAAACAAGCTGCTGGTTCCGTGTACTCCTCCATGAGCACATGAAACTGTCTTCAGCTGTACTAGACCCATGAGTGCTCCCTCTAAGCCGTGGAGTCTTGTGAGCAAAAATTCTACTTTGTGAGCTACTGGCATTAAAGTTGTGAGCGAGCCATTTGGCTGCTGCATCAATGAGTTTGCTCTGGAGCCCTCCTTCCTGAGCTAAGACAAAGATGTGTGAGCCGGAGGCTAAAAAGCTGTGAGCGAGCTCACACTGACTCTGCTTAGAGGGAACACTGCCCATGATCTGTTGAGGTCAATACTGTCTACTCTGACAGCATCCCTCCAGGGCTACAGGCTGAGGTCTTTCACACCACCTGCTGTCTGATCCTTCCCACCGGAGACGGCAGGGGTTACTTACGCCTGGGACCTTCCACATGCCAAGCAGGTGCTCTACCCCCGAGCCATAGCCTCTTCCCCCATGGCAGCCATTTTGAGATAGGTCTGGCCCCCTAATGGCAGCCATTTTGTGGTAAACACCTACTAACGCAAGGGTCCCCAACCTTTTTGAGTCTGCGGGCACCTTTGGAATTCTAATACAGCACGGTGGGCACAACCACAAAATGGCTGCTGCTGTTTACTTTCTGTCACACAGTGAAGATCCTTGTGATGTGGTGGCGGCGGCTGTCAAACTAACATATTTAAAAATCTGCTCAGCCAATCAAATCTCCCAAGTCTCAAGGAGGCCAAGCTAGTAACAACCAGGACCAGGGCCTTTTCGGTGGCGGCTTCATTCTGGTGGAATGAACTCCCAGAAGAGATCAGGGCCCTGCGGGACCTTCTGCAGTTCCGCAGGGCCTGCAAGACGGAGCTCTTCCACCAGGCTTTTGGAGCCGCCGCCACCACTAACAACTCTCTGTTCCTTGGAAAGTGAACCCAACCAATGCCTCTTCCTCAAAACAAGCTGCTGGTTCCGTGTACTCCTCCATGAGCACATGAAACTGTCTTCAGCTGTACTAGACCCATGAGTGCTCCCTCTAAGCCGTGGAGTCTTGTGAGCAAAAATTCTACTTTGTGGGCTACTGGCATTAAAGTTGTGAGCGAGCCATTTGGCTGCTGCATCAATGAGTTTGCTCTGGAGCCCTCCTTCCTGAGCTAAGACAAAGATGTGTGAGCCGGAGGCTAAAAAGCTGTGAGCGAGCTCACACTGACTCTGCTTAGAGGGAACACTGCCCATGATCTGTTGAGGTCAATACTGTCTACTCTGACAGCATCCCTCCAGGGCTACAGGCTGAAGTCTTTCACATCACCTGCTGTCTGATCCTTCCCACCGGAGACGGCAGGGGTTACTTACGCCTGGGACCTTCCACATGCCAAGCAGGTGCTCTACCCCCGAGCCATAGCCTCTTCCCCCATGGCAGCCATTTTGAGATAGGTCTGGCCCCCTAATGGCAGCCATTTTGTGGTAAACACCTACTAACGCAAGGGTCCCCAACCTTTTTGAGTCTGCGGGCACCTTTGGAATTCTAATACAGCACGGTGGGCACAACCACAAAATGGCTGCTGCTGTTTACTTTTTGTCACACAGTGAAGATCCTTGTGATGTGGTGGCGGCGGCTGTCAAACTAACATATTTAAAAATCTGCTCAGCCAATCAAATCTCCCAAGTCTCAAGGAGGCCAAGCTAGTAACAACCAGGACCAGGGCCTTTTCGGTGGCGGCTTCATTCTGGTGGAATGAACTCCCAGAAGAGATCAGGGCCCTGCGGGACCTTCTGCAGTTCCGCAGGGCCTGCAAGACGGAGCTCTTCCACCAGGCTTTTGGAGCCGCCGCCACCACTAACAACCGACAGCTTGAGACAGCAGAGCCCTCTGGGATTTCTAACTATAGCCTGAGCCGGCCGCCTAAGACGACCTAAGAAGACCAAAGAGCTGACTGCGAATTGTGTAACAACTACCGCTGTGAAACTCTTGAGTTCTTGATACTAGCACTTTATCATACTTATGGTTTTAGAGTTGTTCATTGTTCAGAGAGCCAGTTCGGTGTAGTGGTTAAGTGCACGGACTCTAATCTGGGAGAACCGGGTTTGATTCCCCACTCCTCCACTTGCACCTGCTGGTGTGACCTTGGGTCAGTCACAAGTTCTGTCAGAGCTGTTCTTGAAAAAAGAGCAGTTTCTGTCAAGAGCTCTCTCAGCTCCACCTCCCTCACAGGGTGTCTGTTGTGGGGAGGGGAAGGGAAAGGAGTTTGTAAGCCGCTCTGAGACTCCCTTGGGTAGTGAAGGGCGGGGTATAAATCCAATCTCTTCTTCTTCTTCTTCTTTGTTGTTCTTAACCTATTTTATGTGTGTTGTAAAAAATTTAGGTGTTTTATGTAAGCCGCCCTGAGCTGGCCTCGGCTGGGAGGGCGGGGTAGAAATTTAATCAATCAGTCAATCAAAGGCTTACCAGAAGCCTTGCTGGGCAAAAGCCCCTACTGGGCAGCAATGTTCCCTCTAAGCTATGGAGTCCTTTGAGCAAAAACTCTACTTGGTGAGCTACTGGCATTAAAGTGGTGAGCGAGCGATTTGGCCACTGCATAAATCAGTTTGCTCTGGAGCCCTCCTTCCTGAGCGAAGACAAGAATGTGTGAGCCGGAGGCTAAAAAACGGTGAGCTACGCTAACTCAGCTTAGAGAGAGCACTGCTTGGCAGGCACCAGGAAAGATGCCAGCTGGAACCGTGACGCCCATGGGCACCACGTTGAGGACCCCTGTCCTGTCCTGTGGTCTCGACAAGGTTGGGAATCCCATTCTGGTGTATGTCTCCATGTTCTCTATCTGTCTCGTGTATAATGTAAAGTAACCCCATGCGCATAACTTAAGATCCACATGCGCATCGTTCCTTCCCTGAAACCGGTGTCGGCATTACTGAGCGTATCTCTGCTCCGTATCCTCTGTATGTGCAGTTTGCAGTGGCTTCCTGGTAAACGGGGCACACGGCGAGTATGTGTGATTCCCTCACGTGGCAATCCACATCTAGACTGGTTGAGCTCTTCCCTCCCTGCTCAGAAGTGTTTTCCTTGTAGGAAATTAGGCACGTTTTCGACTGCTCGGGTGTGGTTGCGCTTGCTCTTCTTCTGTGTGTGTCTCTGCTCATTAAGAAAAGAAGAAGCCTGTTTTTAGAACACCAGGTCATCGGGGAAGGGCTGTGGCTCGATGGCTGAGCATCTGCTCGGCATGTAGAAGGTTCCAGGTTCAGTCCCCGGCATCTCCAGTTAAAAAGGACCGGGCGGTCAGTGATGCGAGAGACCTCTGCCTGAGACCCTGGAGAGCCGCTACCAGCCTGAGTCGGCAATACTGACTTTGATGTGCCAAGGGTCTGATTCAGTGTAAAGCCGCTTCATGTGTGTTTATGTGTGTACCGGCTCGCAGCTAACTCTGTGTAAGCAAAAAGAAAGGGATGAACCTGATGTCCATCCGATGTCGGCTGCTGCTCTTCAGTAAGTTTGGTGTAGGGAGAGCCAGTTTGGTGTAGTGGTTAAGTTCGCGGACTCTAATCTGGGAGAACCGGGTTTGATTCCCCACTCCTCCATTTGCAGCTGCTGGATGACCTTGGGCAAGCCGTAGTTCTGATAAGAGCTGTCCTTGAAAAAGAGCAGTTTCTTTCAAGAGCTCTCTCAGTCCCACCTACCTCACAGGGTGTCTGTTGTGGGGAGGGGAAGGGAAAGGAGTCTGTAAGCCGCTCTGAGACACCTCTGGGTAGTGAAGGGCGGGGTATAAATCCAATCTCTTCTTCTTCTTCTTCTTCTTCTTGATGTGAGGATCCCGTATTTTTGACTAACATTTGTTCAAAAATACAGAACGCTTAGTTCCTCAGGGCTGTGTTTGTTCGTCCAAGAGGCTGTAATTGCTACAGTGATTCCCTCAATTAAAAATATTTTTTTCTTCACATATTTAGGCCGTGTGCGTATGTGTGTGTGTCTGTGTTAATTGCCATCTTGTCTCTTCCAGCTTATGGCAAACCTATGAATTAATGTCCTCCAAAACATCCTATTATTAACAGCCTGTCTCAGGTCTTCCAAACAGAGGGCCATGGCTCCCCTTTCTTGAGTCAATCCATCTCCGGTTGGGTTGTCTTCTTTTCCTGTTGCCTTCACCTTTTCCTAGAATTGTTGTCTTTTCCCATGACTTTCTGCCTTCTCATAGTGTGACCAAAGTACGATCGCCTCAGTTTAGTCATTTTAGCATCTAGGGAGAATACCAGTTTGATTTGACCTAGAACTCATTGATTTGTCTTTTTGGTGGTCCACGGTGTCCGTAAAACTTTCCTCCAACGCCACATTTCAAATTAACATTTACTGAGAATTATTTCCAGTGGAGCTTCTGTGTAGAATTGCAGACAAGAGTCAAAGCTTGGTGCCCTAAAGCCGTCTTTAGTTCATGTACGAGGTCAGGATCTAAAATCCACAGTCTTATAACAGCCTTTTCTGGCTGCCTTTTCAAGATGTAAAAGCAGGCAGCGTCAGGGCTGGTTAGTACAGTGGGTGTATAATAGCACCGTTTAATGAGGACCACACTTTGGATGGAGAAACCCTTTAATGGTGATTATTTTTTAATAAGCGTAATCAAAGTAGTGTTTTCTGACGGCATGGGAGAATTCACTTTGCATCCTCCTCCCTCATTAAATATATTTTTGCAAGTGTCCTTGCTTGAGAAGATAAGCAGTCGTTGAATTCCTTATTTTACCTCAGAGATGCCACCTCTGGTATGCAGTTCTGACCCGCTGAGGGGAGGCCCAGTAAAGAGGGAGGGACGTCGGTCGCCCTAGTTAAAAGCCTGGTGGAAGAGCTCCGTCTTGCAGGCCCTGCGGAACTTTAAAAGGTCCCACAGGGCCCTGATCTCGTATGGGAGCTTATTCCACCAGGTAGGAGCCAGGGCTGAAAAGGCGAGACGGACGTCCCTGAGGTCAGGGACCACCAGAAGATGTTGACTGGCAGATCGTAAAGGCCTTCTGTTTCTGATTCAAATGTCCCTGGAAAACCTACATCACTGTGTGGGTTTAAAATGCGCTAGATGATGGACCTTCAAGAAAATGTCAGTTTTCAACGGTTAAGGCAATGAATGGGATTACTGAGAACTGAAAGTGATGCGGCTAATACCATAATATTGTGAAAGCTGGTATGCTGGTTAGTGTCAGACTACAATCTAGATCTCCCACGGAAGTGTGCTGGCAGACCTTTGGCAAGTCACATACTCAGCCTGGCCTACCTAGCAGGGTTGTTGTGAGGCTAGAATGGAGAGGGGAGAACTATGTAAGCAGTTTTGGGTCCCTGTTAGGCAGAAAAGTGGGATATAAGAAGAGATTGGATTTATATTCCACCCTCTCAGAGCGGCTTACAAACTCCTTTCCCTTCCCCTCCCCACAACAGACACGCTGTTGAGGTAGGTGGGGCGGAGAGAGCTCTTTCGAGGACTGCCCTTGAGAGAACAGCTCTGAAAGAACTTGTGGCTGACCCAAAGTCACCCCAGCAGCTGCATGTGGAGGAGTGGGGAAATCAAATCCGGTTCTCCCAAATTAGAGTCCGCGCTCCTAACCACTACACCAAACTGGCAAAGTAAATACATCTATGGTGACCTTCCCGGCATACCGTAGATTGGCCCTTGTTGGAAACAGGGTGTTCACTGTGGGTAGAAATTTTTTTTTTGAGAGCCAGTGTGGCGTAGTGGTTAGGGCGTCGGTCTGGGATCCGGGAGACACAGGTTCAAATCCCCACCCGTGCCGCGGAAGCTTGCTGGGGGACCTTGGGCCGGTTACGTCCTCTCAGCCTAACCTACCTCACAGGGTTGTTACGAGGGCAAAAATGGAGAGGAGAACAAGGTAAACCCCTTTGGGTCCCCCATCGGGGAGAAAGAGGGGGTAAAAACGCAGTAAATAAACCGATTGGTCTGATCCGCTTGGGCTGCTCGTGCCTCACTGAAGCATGAGCCTGTCCGGGAAAGAAGTAACCCCCTCCTCCCCCTAGTTTGCTTGCTTTTTTAAAAAGCTGTTTTCTCAAAAACAAAAGCCAGATGCATCCACAGCAGATGCCAGGCAGGTGTCTGTTCTGAGAACGGAGTCCTCTCTGTTTTCGTCCAACAGTGAAGAGAGCTTCTCAGGGGACGTGTCTTTCAAAGCCCCCCTCACTCCGGCTGCATCCTGCATCCTGCCCGTTGCCTCAGGTCCTCCTGCGTTAATGTAATTTGGGGGCTATAAATACACCTCTAACCAGCCACCCTGGGTCCCGAGAGGAGGATACTGGGGACTACTCTTTAAAGGCCGCATCCTCCAAGAGAGGGGGGTAGTTTATCACACTGCCCTCGGCAGCGGGACAAAGGGATGAAAGACGTGTTTCTTTCTATTTCTTTGTTATCCCCAAAGTACACTTATAGGTATGGGTCAGTGTCCCGGTTTTGGGGAAAGCGGTGACTTGTACACTGAAGCCGTTGAGGAGGAGGAGGAGGAGACTGGATTTATACCCCACCCTTCACTCAGAGCGGCTTACAAACTCTTTACCCTTCCCCTCCCCACAACAGACCTACCCTGTGAGGTAGGTGGGGCTGGGAGAGCTCTGAGAGAACTGTCCTCGAGACAACAGCTCTGACAGAACTGTGGCTTGCCCAAGGTCATCCAGCAGCTGCAAGTGGAGGAGTGGGGAATCAAACCCGGTTCTCCCAGATTAGAGTCCGCGCACTTAACCACGACACCAAACTGGCTCCTACTGGTATCCTAACTGATTCCAGTTGGAGCCTGTCCCATGGTATCTCTGGTCTTTTGAAACAATTTTTATTTTATATAAGACCAAAAAAACACAAGCATACATACAGAGAAGAGGGAGTTCCATTTGCAACCTTATTTTGTCTGTTAAGTTACCTCATACATAAACAAGTTATATATTTTTTTCCACCTTGTGTTTTAAACTAAACCATTATTCATAACTAAAAAGAAAGCTGTAGCCCATATTTCCTTGTACTTCGGTTGTACGTCCATGTGTTCTATTTATTATACTCCTCCATCCATTTGAAAAACCCCGACCATGTATTCTCAAAGTCTCTTTCGTTTCGTCCTCTCAGAATTAAAGTTAGCTTGTCCATCTCTGCAGTTCCAAGTATTTTATTAATGAGGTCTTCTTCGGAAGGTGCTTCATTTTCCCTCCAGTATTTGGCATATAATATTTTTGCAGCTCTCACGTGTATAATAAGATAGGAATCTCGCTTTTTACTCAACGGCCCTTTATTAGGGTTGCCAGCTCTGGGTTGGGAAATTCCGGGAGATCTGGGGGTCGAGTCTGGAGAGGGTGGGGTTTGGGAGGAGAGAGACCTCAGCAGGGTATAATGCCTCAGAGTCATCGTTCCCCCCCACCACCCCAAGCATCCATTTTCCCCAGGTGAACCGATCTCCGTCGTCTGGAGATTCGCTGTAATTCTCAGAGATCTCCAGGCCCCACTTGGAGGTTAGATAAACACAGAAAACACCGCGTTGAAATAATAAACACAATATTCACATGCACTTATAGCTAAATATATTTGCTTTTTATACACAACAACCACTCTAGTGTATTGTAACACTTTCAAACGACAACATCACATTTCAAACACTTTCAAACTAAGTTATATAACATGAAGAGTCCAACTGTCTTCTTCCTGATGGAGGATAGATACCAATGTACAGTTCTTTGTACTGAACAATGCAGCAACCTATTGTACATTTCCCAAGTGATTTCCCAATGCTAGCAGGCAGCTTGTATTTCTCACTGTGATGATTCAGCTTAGCAAGCAAGCCTAGTAGATGTATTTTCCCATGAGGTGATTCAGCTAGCAAGCAGGCCAAGCAACACGCCTCCCGGGCATAACCTGCGTGTTTCGAACAAATCTTCTTCAGGCATGAATTTTCCTGGAACCACAGCTCTGAAGAAGATTTGTTCGAAACACGCAGGTTGGGTTTGAAAGTGTTTGAAATGTGATGTTGTCGTTTGAAAGTGTTTACAATACACTAGAGTTGATGTTGTGTGTAAAAAGCAAATATATTTAGCTATACATACATGTGAATATTGTGTTTATTATTTCAACGCGGTGTTTTCTGTGTTTATCTAACTTAGCCGTGCTCCCTGCGTGCTTGTTGTTATTCCCACTTGGAGGTTGGCTGGCAACCCTCCTCATTTAAGTTTACGGCAAACTGATTCATTACGTCTCTCGTGGGCTTTTATGCCGTCCTTCCGCCCCGATATTCAGGGCAGCATACATGATTTCCCCCTTGCCCATTTTTATCTTTGCAACAACCCTGCGAGGTAGGCGAGAGCAACTGACTAGACAACACTGACCTTGAGGGACCCAGTGGTCTGAGTCAGTATAACGCAGCTTCATGCAGAAGAAGAAAAAGAGAAGAGATCGGATTGGGCGGATTTATGCGCCGCCCTTCACTTGGAGTCTCCGAGCGGCTTACAATCTCCTTTCCCTTCCCCTCCTGACAACCTGCGAGGCAGGTGGAGCCGAGAGAGCGGCTCGTGAGAGAACTTGTGACTGACCCAGGGTCACGCCAGCAGCTGCGAGTGGAGGAGTGGGGAATCAAACCCGGTTCTCCCAGATGAGAGTCCGCGCACTTAACCACTACACCGAACTGGTATAGCCATTGAAAGGTCACCCAGTGAGGTTCATCCAAGGTCTCCCACACCGAAGACTGGCACTAACCCTCTGCCCTACACTGTCTGGCCATCTGAACAGTGCCCAATGAAATGCAGAGTTCCCCTAGGCAGAAGTCATGTGCCCATGGCCTGAGGGGGGGGAGTCTGTCCCTGCAAGTTTCACGCAGGGAAAAATCAGAGAGGGGAAAGTCAGTGGCCGGCAAGGATTTCCCCCCCCCCTCCCTTTGCCCTGCCTAGTTGGTTCCTTGTTTCAGTTTACTTATGCGCTTATGTTCTATTTTGAGTCTTTGGCCACGCGGTGCTAAGCAGCCCGTGACCCTGTCAAAGGTAAGAGTTGCAAAACAAGAGCTGCTGGGCAGATAACGCCGGCGGCTTCGCTGGCAGTGGGGGGAGGGGGCTGGACAGAGAAGCTAAAATCTGGCTGTTGGCGGTATTTTGTCACACCAGGGAGCCCATTTCTCAAGAAGGAGGTAAGCCTGCACATTATATCTTAAGCTATTGTCACTCGGAATGGGATCCGCAAGCCGTTTTTCTCTGGCAAAGAGAAGCAGGGGCTTGAACGAAGCTTGTGTTGGTGGTTTTCTTACTCTAGTGCTCTAGCTTTAGTATAGCAGAACGTTTCCCCTTGGAACCCAAGATGCCCTTTTTTGCAATTAGTTGCAAAGTTAGTTTGCTTGCTTACTTTCAGTGCACTGAAAGTATAGGAGGTGCTGGGTTCGAGTCCGGTAGCACCCGAGAGACCAACAAGATTGTCGGGAGTACAAACTTTCAACAGTCAAAGCTCCCTTCATCTGATACAAATCGGAATGGAGATCTCTGAGTCCTTGTATCCCAGTCAGAAGGTGGGAGAGGGGTGTTGCAAAGAAGGAACGCAGGATGCAGAGGTATGATGAACATAGTAATCAGCTTAATTAAAGCAGAGGGGAAATGCTGAGGGGCAGAAAATTAGCCTCTGTCTCTGAGATAAGAATCCTGTGTGTCCCTGTTCAGCCCGGTGGGGTGGGGGGTTCCATTGTTCCGAACTTGTGAATGAATACGAATTCAGCCGTCCAACATTGTAATCTCCCCTTGAAGCTTCTCGGTTTGAGGACTCAAATTGTAAGGCAGTTGATTTTGATTAACTATGTAAACACCTTTTGAACTCACATAAGTAGCTTGTTTAGAGTGTTGCTGTTTGTAGAGAGAAAGCATGTTGAAAACTTCCAAGCAGTGCTCAAAAGAAGAGGGGGCACATTTTGGAGCGCCAAGCAGACCTCGGCAATACATTTGTCCAATTTTATAATCTTAATAATCGGTTCGCTAAACTATCCCACAATCAAAGATTTCTCTGTGTCATCAGGAACAAACATCTCTGCGGCCCCACATGTTTACTAGCTGGAGAGCTTAGAAGGAAAACAGTTGTTTTCTGGGTTGCTGCCCAATAACACCGTGTGGCATTGGCCACGGGAGACTAGAGGCACACCTCCGTGCACCCCTCGCATTGCCCGATCTCAGCCACCCAAGCCAACATATGGTGCTGGCAGCGATCCCACCAAGTTTCCGACTTGGCGTGTTTTGAGTCCACGGATGTGTGTCTCAGCTCAGCAGTTTTCTGGGCTGGAAAGGAGAGGAAATTGTTGGTGACGAATGCCCTGCACGGCCAGCCCTTCTGCAGGAAGGATATGCAAACCTGATGTTTTGCCTCTGGCTTATTCGTGCTGTGTCGCGAGCGTCGGTGTTCTCATTCGCTGCTGGCGCTGGAGGGGGTGCACACACGCAGGCGTGTGCTCGCGTATCCCGGTTCTCTCGTCGTGCACAGCCGGGCGACCGGCAACATCTGTGGGCGCCTCCTTTCAAAAGGAGAAGCAGAGACCAGGGGAGGAGAAATGTCTCTTAGAAAGCAGGTGAAGCATCTCCGTACCGAGCGAAGGTGACGGTGGAATATTTCAAGCCTCTCTCAGTTGGAGGCGGAAACTGCCTGCAGTTCACATTGCGAGGCTTGTCGAAGTCGGTTCTACGGATCTCGAGCCCTGTTGGTTATTCCGAAATAGAAATGTGACTTTGCTTTTTAACCAGGCGTTGTGTTTTGGGGGATTCCGAACTGAAAAGGTGAGTATGGCGCTTCTGCCGCTGTCCGTATTATGTGTTCGCTCACATTCGGTGTGTTTTGTTCCGCCTGGTGGCTGGTTGCTGTGGAAATATGCATCTGCGAATTCCCTACCGACGTGAGAGTTTTCCCAAAGTGAATACGTCGTACCAAAAAGAGCTTGATTTTTAGACGGCTTTTCACAGCTCTAGGAAGCTCACTTTTTTTTTAAGCTTTTATCGTTGCTCTTCCTCCTCGGAGTTCGGGGGTGGGATATATCAGCTGGATTTGCATGCAGTAGCACCTTAGTAAAGGTTTCCCTGGCTCGAAAGCCAGTCGAATCTGACTCTAGGGTTGTGGTGCTCATCTTCGTTTCCAAGCCGAAGAGCCAGAGCTGTCTGAAGACGTTTCCGTGGTCATGTGGCCAGCGCCAAGGTGCACGGAACGCTGTAACCTTCCCACCGAAGCGGTCCCTATTTATCTACTTGCAATTTCTTGCTTTTGAACTGCTAGGTTGGCAGGAGCTGGAACCAGAGATGGGCGCTCACTCCGTCATGAGGCACTTGGGTCTAGATTTGGGGGGGGGTATGAGCTGGGATGCCAGCCTCCAGGTGGGACCCGGGGAACCCCTGGAATTGCAGTTCATCTCCAGACTACAGAGATCAGTTCCCCCAGAGAAAATGGATCCTTTGGAGGCAACGCTCCCTCTAAGCCGTGGCATCTTGTGAGCAAAACGTCTGCTTTGCGAGCTGCTGGCATTAAAGTTGTGAGCGAGCAGTTTGGCTGCTGCATAAATCAGTTTGCTCTGGAGCCATCCTCCCTGAGCTAAGACAAAAAATGTGTGAGCCGGAGGCTTAAAAAACGGTGAGCTCGCTCACACGAACTCAGCTTAGAGGGAACACTGCTTGGGGGGTGGGCTCTAGGGCATTTTACCCTACTGAGGCCCATGTCCTCCCCAAGCTCCCCCCTCCCCAAGATCTCCAAGAGTTTCCCAACCTGGACCTGGCAACCCACCTACCGCCCTGCAGGTGGCCAGGGGAGGACCCGGCAACACTCCGTGTGAGCTTTTGAGAGTCAAAAACACCCTTTGTCAGACACCTGATGAACTTTGACTCTCAAAGGCTTATATCCTGGAGAAAGCGTGTTGGTCTCTTGGGTGCTACTGCCCTGACCTGGATAGGCCAAGCCAGCCTGATCTTCTCAGAACCCGGAAGCTCTGCAGGGTCAGCCCTCGTTAGTACTTGGATGGGAGACCACCAAGGAAGTCCAGAGTCACGACACAGAAGCAGGCAATGGCAAAGCCACCCCTGAACGCCTCTTGCCTCGAAAACACCAGGGGGGGGTCGCCATTTGTCCGCTACGACGTGACAGCACAAAAAAGAAAGGCGCTACTGGGCCCGACTGTAGCTGTTCTACTCCGGGCAAACGTGCCTACCCTCCAAAATTATCTGCTAGCTCACACTAACTCAACTTAGAGGGAACACTGGTCACGACACAGAAGCAGGCAATGGCAAAGCCACCCCTGAACGTCTCTTAGCTCGAAAACACCAGGGGGGTCGCCATTCGTCCGCTACAACGTGACAGCACAAAAAAAGAAAGGTGCTACTGGACCCGACTGTAGCTGTTCTACTCCGAGCAAACGTGCCTACCCTCCAAAATTATCTTCAGGCGGCATGTGTGGTCCCTAACCCAGTTTGGTGTAGTGGTTCAGAGCGGCAGACTCTGATCTGGAGCACTGGGTTTGATTCCCCACTCCTCCACTTGCAGCCAGCTGGGTGACCTTGGGTCAGTCACAGCTCTCTCAGAGCTGTTCTCTCAGAGCTTTCTCAGCCCCACCTACCTCACGGAGTGTTTGTTGTGAGGTGAGGAAGGGAAGGTCATTGTAAGCCACTCTGAGTGAAGGGCGGGGTGTAAATCCAATCTCTTCTTCTTCGTCTACTTCTTCAGTAGAGCCAGTTTGGTGTAATGAAGTGCGTGGACTCTAATCTGGGAGAACCGGGTTTGATTCCCCACTCCTCCACTTGCAGCCAGCTGGGTGACCTTGGGTCAGTCACAGCTCTCTCAGAGCTGTTCTCTCAGAGCTTTCTCAGCCCCACCTACCTCACGGAGTGTTTGTTGTGAGGTGAGGAAGGGAAGGTCATTGTAAGCCACTCTGAGTGAAGGGCGGGGTGTAAATCCAATCTCTTCTTCTTCGTCTACTTCTTCAGTAGAGCCAGTTTGGTGTAATGAAGTGTGCGGACTCTAATCTGGGAGAACCGGGTTTGATTCCCCACTCCTCCACTTGCACCTGGCTGGATGACCTTGGGCAAGCCGTAGTTCTGATAAGAGCTGTTCTTGAAAAAGAGCCGTTTCTGTCAGAGCTCTCTCAGCCCCACCTACCTCACGGAGTGTTTGTTGTGAGGTGAGGAAGGGAAGGTCATTGTAAGCCACTCTGAGTGAAGGGCGGGGTGTAAATCCAATCTCTTCTTCTTCTCTTCTTCTTCTTCCTTTTAATTTCTCTCACTTATCCGTGGTTGCGTGTGAATGTATTTGTTCATTCCTAATTTGGCTGGTCCGTCTGGCCGGCATGCAGCAATCCATGTGCTCCGTGCCGAATCCTGTGGGCTTGCCTGACAAGTTTAGTCAGATTGCACTATTTTGGAGGGAGGGATAGGAATTCGGACAAGAATTTGGCCTGAGCTAACAAGCAGCAGGAGGGCCCGGCTTGGGGTCATTAGGAAGCCATGTGGGGGGGAGAGAGAGCAGGAAACTCCACGGTCACACCTATTTTGGGCAGCCGGAGGCTTCTGCTGTCAACCGGCCTCCTGTAATCTCTGGGCGTCCCTTAACTGTTGCCAGCCACATTTATTCTCGTCCAGAGGAAGAGCAACTTTTAGCATACTGGAGGAAGGGAGGAGACAGAGATCGATGAGACCGTTGTCAGGAAGCCTCGTTTTGCAAAGGGCCAAAACCGGGCCTCTCGGCTAGTTTCGTCTCCCAAGAAAACAGCACACATCAGCGCTGCCCTTGGAAACGGTTTCATCTGGTTCTCGTTGCCGGCTCCCTTCCCAGGGAAAGCAGGGTGCCTTGTATTAGAGTCAGGACTCTAGGTCAAAGGACCGCCATCCCAGTTTTATTAAAATAAGTGAAACCATATCCATATGGAGTTTTAACAGGGCTGCTGAGAGCAAAACCGTAGCCAGAAACATGCGCTCCGAGGCAGGCAGCCAATGGCCTCCCTTCGCAGTTCTGCAGACTGGTCACAGAAAGTTCCTTGGGATGACTGCCACGCATGCCCCCGGTCACCTGGATCCGCTCTGAGTTGTTATTAAGAGGAGAGGGCTGGATTCAGCTGGCAGTGGGCTGTTGCTTATAGAAACAGGAGACAAAGTAATGGTGGCACTGACCCTCAGGATTCATAAGCAAAGGTCGTCCATCTCTTCCCATCTATAAAATGCAAACTGCAGGCTTGTGCCGCCTCGATTTGCCTTGGGAGCCGTGCAGGAAATGGAGAGCGTGTTTTTAACCCTTCTCCCTCCTCTTGGCTTTGCTGTTTGAAGCCTAAACTCCGCTTTTTTTTCCATTCGCATTTCAAAGGAGGAGATAAGAAAGTTACTAATAAAGCAGGGAGCCCGTTTTTTTAGTCGCACCGTTGCTGGGAGGTTCTTTGAGTGGCCCGAGGCAAATTGAGGCTGCCCGAGGCTGCGTTTTGCAGACACACCAGAAGGTGGGTTTTGCCTCACCTTTTCGAGCCCTGAGAGAGTGAGACTGAAGGATTGGCGGGGGGTGGGTGGGACAGAATCTATTAATTATAAGAACGTAAGAAGAGCCCTGCTGGATCAGACCCGTGGTCCATCTAGTCCAGTATCCTGTCTCACGCAGTGGCCAACCAGTTCCTCCGCAGGTCCAAAAACTGGTTGTAGAAGTCAAGAATTCTTCATTCCGGTTCTCAGGCTAAGTGTTGTGAAGTTATGACAGTAGTCTCAGGTGGGTAGCCGTGTTGGTCTCAAGTAGAAGAACAAGATTAAGAACATAAGAACATAAGAGATGCCAATGTTGGATCAGGCCAAAGGCCCATCCAGTCCAACACTCTGTGTCACACAGTGGCCAGAAATACCAGGTGCCATCAGGAGGTCCACCAGTGGGGCCAGGACATTAGAAGCCCTCCCACTGTTAACCCCCCCCCCAAGCACCAAGAAGACAGAGCATCACTTGCCCCAGAGCCCCTATCTATACCTTGTGGCTAATAGCCACTGATGGACCTCTGCTCCATATGCTTATCTAATTCCCTTTTGAAGCCGTCCATGCTTGTAGCCGCCACCACTTCCTGTGGCAGTGAATTCCATGTGTTAATCACTCTATTCAAGTCTAGTGTTGATTCAAGTCTAGTAGCACCTTAAAGGTCAAGAAGATTTGGGGAGTGTGATCTTTCAAGCATTGACGATTCCTTTGTCAGATGACATTGAGAGTCCTTGGGTTCCTTCTGTTCTTTAGTCTCATTTCAGTCATTGCTGTTCACATGTTGCACTACTGGCTAGCCAGAGGCTGATGATGGTGAAGACAAGAACTCGTGGGCACTCAGTGAAGTGGTCTTCGCAGCTGCCAGAGGCTGATGATGGTGAATATAAGAACTCGTGGGCACTCAGTGAAATTGCTGAGCAGTTGGGTTAGAACGGATAAAAGGAAGCACTTCTTCACCCAAAGAGGGATTAACACATGGAATTCACTGCCACAGGAGGTGGCGGCGGCTACAAGCATGGACGGCTTCAAGAAGGGATTGGATAAGCATATGGAGCAGAGGTCCATCAGTGGCTATTAGCCACAAGGTATAGATGGGAACTCTCAGTCTGGGGCAACAGTGGGAGGGCTTCTAGTGTCCTGGCCCCACTACTGGACCTCCTGATGGCACCTGGTATTTTTGGCCACTGTGTGACACGGAGTGTTGGACTGGATGGGCCATTGGCCTGATCCAACGTTGGCTTCTCTTGTGTTCTTAACATGTGGGCCGTACAGTGATCTGGAAATCTGTAACCTGTGCTGGTGTCACCTGCAGTGTCGTTTCTGGGGAAGGAAAGTCCACATCCCAGTTTTCCAGGCTCCTTAAGCACCCCTCTGTTTGTGGGACACAGCAATATGACTGAGAACAGCTTTGATTTTGGCTGGGGTAAAGCCTAGAAAAGGCCTGGGATTCTAGCAAAGGTGAGTTTGTATGGATTTTAGGGGCGTGCGATTTTGTTTAATTTGTATGTTTCTGTTCGGGTCTATTCGGCCCGAAAAAAATTCGGTATTTCCGAAAAATCCTGGGTTCTAATATCAGTATGGTATTCAGATCTGGGATTTTTCAGGAATCCCGTATTTTGGGGGGTCCATTAGACCCAAGAAGAAAAATACTGGTTAAAAAAAAAAAGCCAGCCCGATCCTGGGGCTGGCTTAGTTTCTCCTGCAGAGACCTCCCCGCCCCATGCAGATCTGGCTGGGATGGCTTCTCCTGCAGCACAGTTTAAGCAGTACTGCAGACGAACCTGGCCCCAGGCTCTGTTGTGCCGTGGCCAGCAGATTTCTCCCTGTGGCACAGCATCTTCTGGGGCTGGCTTCTCGTGCAGCCCGGTTTAAACCACGCTGCACAAGAAGCCAAGCCAACATGAACAGTCTGCTCCCTCCTAACACAGCTAATCCTCGGGCTGTCTTCTTTAGTCCCTTTAAAGTTTAAAGGGACTGCAGTAGAAGCCTGACAAATAGCTGAGAGCCAGGAGCTATCTGTTCCTGCCTCTCCGCTGTTTTCAGATCTACCATTAATTACAAAATATATGCGAGATTTTCTCGGGAATTTTTTTTCAGTTTTCCCAAGAAAACCCAGATACATTTGGGAAGCCAAAATATACCCGAAAAATGCCAATAAGGTATTTTTGGGGGGTATATTTTCAGCTCGGGTTGATCTGAATGCCTGATGGGTTTTCACGAACAACCAGCAGAGGTTTCAGATTTCCCAACACCGCCAAAAGTGCTTCCTTTCAGTGTCAGCAGTTCAAACATTCTGCTGGGAGTGAATCGTGAAGGTGTCAAGTGCTTGGAAACTGGAGTGATGGACATCGGCCATAAACTGAAGGTTTTCCCCACAGATTTGTAATTGAGCAGCTCTGTGCAGAGGCAAATGGGAAGCAAGAAGGGTCAATGCCAGTTATAAAGATGACAGGTTTTTTTTTCAGCAGCTGCTGATTTAGGCGAGCGAAAATAGAATTATAGAGTTGGAAGGGACCTCCGGGGTCATCTAGTCCAAACCCTGCACAATGCAGAAAATTCACAAATACCTCACCCCACACACACACACACACACCCAGTGACTCCTGCTCCATGCCCAGTAGATGACCAAAAATACCTCCAGAATCTCCAGCCAAACTGGCCTGGAGGAAAATTGCTTCCTGACCCCAAGGTGGCAATCAGCATTTCTCTGGGCATGTAAGAAAGGGCCACAAGAACGTAAGCACTGATGCAACCCTTCCTGCCCTCCCTCTCATGATCCGCCTAAGTTCACATGTAAACAAAACCCTACTCACCCGCCACACCCCCAGTTGTAGAAACCCCACAGAACAAAAGAAGAATCTCTCTTCTGCTTCAGAAGGGAGGCGATAATGCAGTGAGCGTGGCCATTGAAGGTGGAGACAGATAGAGGGGTGTGCAGCCAACCCTGAGAGTTCAGTTAAACTTCAAAAGGTAAAGGTTCCCTTGCTCGAAAGCCAGTCGAATCCGACTCTAGGGTTGCGGTGCTCATCTCCATTTCAAAGCCAAAGAGCCAGCGCTGTCTGAAGACGTTTCCGTGGTCATGCGGCCAGCATGACTAAACACCAAGGCGCATGGAACGCTGTTACCTTCCCACCGAAGTGGTACCTATTTATCTACTTGCAATTTCTTGCTTTCGAACTGCTAGGTTGGCAGGAGCTGGAGCTAGAGACGGGAGCTCACTCCGTCATGCGGCACCCAGGTCTCGAACTGCTGAACTACCGACCTTCCAGAGCCTGCAGTTCAGCGTCTTAACCACTTGAGCCACCGCAGCTCCTCAGTTAAACTTACTCCTAAGTAAATGAGCTTTGGTCTTGTCCCTGATTTATCGCTTATTAGTGTAGAGTCAGTTTCGACTGGCTTTCGAGCAAGGGAAACCTGTACCTTTTACTTTAGCGTGAGTGGAAGGACAGGCACAGAGGGAGCAGATTTAAAGGGGGTGATTCCATGCCAGGACAAGCACTGAGAGATGTTCTGTTGTAGCTCTCTTGGTTGGCCTTTGGTGGCCCCGGGGTTGGTGGCTTGGCTGAGAAAAGCACCTGCAGTTCCTTGAGATATTGTGTAGTCCAGGATCCATTCATGCTATCAAATGGATTACATTGGCCACAAGGGCTAGGAAAACCCGGTTGTTAGGACCCTCCAGGTGTGTGAAAATGACCCATGGTTCACTGGTAGTCCACCTGCTTTTTCTGGCAGAGGGTCCCCCCACTTCACTCCCCAGCACCTCCATATCAGGTTCTAGGAAAGACCTTTCTCTGCCTGAGGCCCTAGATCAGGAGTGTCGAACTCATTTGTTATGAGGGCCGGATCTGACATAAAGCTCTAATCTTTGAGATGTCCTGGAGTACTGGTGTTGTGCCGGAAGACCGGAAAAGAGCAAATGTTGTCCCAATCTTCAAGAAGGTAAAAAAGACAGACCCGGGAAATTACAGGCCTGTCAGCTTGACATCAATACCTGGGAAAATTCTAGAGCAGATTATTAAACGTTCTGTCTGTGAGCACCTTGAACCCCTGCAGAGTGCAGGGGGATGGACTAGATGAGCTGCAAGGTCCCTTCCATCTCTAACATTCTATGATTCTATGAAATTAGACCTTGTTGGGCCAGGCCATGTGTGTCATAAAATGTAATGCCAGGTAGCAGATATATAAACTTTATAAAGGACACAAACACAAAGGGTGTTTTTTTTACTTAAAATAAAAACATTAGCACACTTGCGATATTTTTGTTTAATTCACAGTGTCTGATAACTGACACCTCTTGCTCTGAATCATTGCATTAAAATGTCTGTGTTGTTGCAATCTTGAGTATGCTGATTGCTCCCTGTTCAGGTGTGTAAGCTGCAAACCTACAATGACGCAGCAGCAGCAGAACTGGAAGAAGAAGCAGACGACAGCCAGTTCCACTGCGGGCCTGAGAGAAGCCCTTCGGGGGCCTGATGTGCCCCCCGGCCCGCATGTTTGACACCCCTGCCCTAGAGAGCTGTTGCCAAGCAGAGTAACTTAATACCGAGCTATATGGTCTGCTAAATAAGCCAGCTTCATTATGTTACAGTTTCTTCCAGCCTTTTCTCGGTGTCGTGCTATCCCTCAATTCCTGACCCCTTCTTCAGGTGTTTTATATCAGAGCTTGGTCCACCATGGTCAGCATTGTCTACATGTTTGACACCCCTGCCCTAGAGAGCTGTTGCCAAGCAGAGTAACTTAATACCGAGCTATATGGTCTGATAAATAAGCCAGCTTCATTATGTTACAGTTTCTTCCAGCCTTTTTTCGGTGCCGTGCTATCCCTCAATGCCTGACCCCTTCTTCAGTTGTGTTTTATATCAGAGCCTTAGTCTGCCACGGTCAGCATTGTCTACTCAGACTGGCAGCAGCTCTCCAGGGTCTCAGGCTGAGGTCTTTCACATCACCTCCTGCCCGGTCCTTTAACAGGAGACACTGGGGATTGAACCAGGGACCTTCTGCATGTCAAGCAGAGGCTCTGCCACTGAGCCACAGCCCCCTCTTTACAGCTCTCCAGGGTCTCAGGCAGAGGTCTTTCACATCACCTCCTGCCCGGTCCTTTAACAGGAGACACTGGGGATTGAACCAGGGACCTTCTGCATGCCAAGCAGAGGCTCTACCACTGAGCCACAACCCCTCTTTACAGCTCTCCAGGGTCTCAGGCAGAGGTCTTTCACATCACCTTCTGTCCGGTCTTTTTAACTGGAGATGCTGGGGATTGAACTTGGGACCTTCTGCATGCCAAGCAGACGCTCTGCCACTGAGCCACAGCCTCCTCTTTACAGCTCTCCGGGGTCTCAGGCAGAGGGCTTTCACATCACCTTCTGTCTGGTCCTTTTAACTGGAGATGCTGGGGATTGAACTTGGGACCTTCTGCATGCCAAGCAGACGCTCTGCCACTGAGCCACAGCCTCCTCTTTACAGCTCTCCGGGGTCTCAGGCAGAGGGCTTTCACATCACCTTCTGTCTGGTCCTTTTAACTGGAGATGCTGGGGATTGAACTTGGGACCTTCTGCATGCCAAGCAGAGCCTCTACCACTGAGCCACAGCCTCTCCCCTTCCCAGAACCTAGCTCAGTCTTGGCTAGTTAAGGGGGTGCAAAAGAGCAACTCTCACCGCGATGAATAAAACCTTACCAAAAGCATACCTGTGTCCAATGCATGCATCCGAGTTCATAATTTTGATGTCCAGGTTTCCACCATATACTGGAGGATCTCGCCGCTATATGCCTAATTTTTTAAAACTAAAATCCTCGCAATAATAAATTGTAACGCAGTGGCTTCCTCCTCCTCCCCTGTCTCCGCATTGTGACCTCATTGCCTCCCTTATTGTGACAGTCGTTTTGTCGGGGCCACTTCGAGCTACTGGTGGCCAGCTCTTTTAAAACCATCCTCTGTTGAAGAAGGGAGGAGAGAAAGGTACCGGAATCGGAGGCATATGTGGTACACTCTGCAGCACTTTACGTGGGAAGTCAAGGTGGCCGCCATTTTGTTTTGTGTTGTTCTGTGGCCCAGGGTGCCCAGGCTCGTCAGATTTCGGAAGCTAAGCAGGGTCAGCCCTGGTTATTAGTTGGATGGGAGACCGCCGAGGAAGTCCAGGGTTGCCACGCAGAGGCAGGCGGTGGCAAAACCGAATGTCTCTCGCTTTGAAAACCCTACGGGGTGGCCATAAGTTGACCAAGCCGTCTTACAAAGTCTTTAACACCAGCTTCAGGTGACTTGTTCCATGTTTACTTCCTCTGTTCTGGTGTTGTGTCAGGTAGGAACTGCTAAGGTGGAAAATTCAGCCAGGGTGCAGAACCCTTGACAACAAGGTCAGTTCTGTTGTTAGTGGAAGTTTCGGTTCAAGATGCCAGTCTTCGTTGTTGTTTTTTAAAATAATTCAGCAATATTCTTTTCCTAATTTAACTGCCTCTCATTCTGCTCCCGTGGCAACGTCTCTGGTACTATGAGGGCTAGAACTTTGGAGAGCCAGTTTGGTGTAGCGCAGACTCTAATCTGGGAGATCCGGATTTGATTCCCTACTCCTCCACATATAGCTGCTGGTGTGACCTTGGGTCAGTCACAAGTTCTCTCAGAGCTTTTCTCTCAAGGGCAGTTCTTGGGAGAGCTCTCTCGGCCTCACCTACTTCACAGGGTGTCTGTTGCGGGGAGGGAAAGGAGATTGTAAGCCGCTCTGAGACCCCTTCGGGTAGTGAAGGGCGGGGTCTAAATCCAATCTCTTTTCTTCTCTCTTTGGAGATATATAGATGTATGGCTAGATAGACAGACAGACAGACAGATTGACTGGCCTGCCAAGGAAGTCTACGATTGCTGTGCAGACGCAGGCAATGTCTCTTGCTTTGAAAACCCTACATCCGGGGCCCTCAACCTTTTTAAGCCGGTGGGCACCTTTGGAGTCCTGCTCCATGTTCCCTCTAAGCTGAGTCAGTGTGAGCCTCCGACTCACACATTTTTTTGTCTCAGCTCAGGAAAGGTGGCTCCAGAGCAAACTAATTTATGCAGCAGCCAAATCGCCCGCTCACCGCTTTAATGCCAGTAGCTCACAGAGTAGAATGTTTGCTCGCAAGACTCCAGCGCTCAGTGGGAGCGTGGGTCCCGATACGGCACGGTGGGCTGCGATGCGAAGCCGGCCACTGAGCGGTTGCCGCCTCTCGCTTCCGTTCACACAGTGAAGATTCTACCAGAGCAACATATTTAACATCTGCCCAACCACACTGAGGAACCCTGACCTGTCGCGTTGCCATAAGTCGGCTGCAACTTGACAGCATTTTCCACCACAGGCTGTTTATTCATAAGAAAGAGAGCCAGTTTGGTGTAGTGGTTAAGTGCGCAGACTCTAATCTGGGAGAGCCGGGTTTGATTCCCCACTCCTCCACTTGCACCTGCTGATGTGACCTTGGGTCAGTCACAAGTTCTGTCAGAGCTGTCCTTGAAAAAGAGCAGTTTCTGTCAAGAGCTCTCTCGGCCCCACCCACCTCACAGGGTGTCTGTTGTGGGGAGGGGGAGGGAAAGGAGTTTGTAAGCCGCTCTGAGACTCCAAGTGAAGGGCGGGGTATAAATCCAATCTCCTCTTCTTCTTCTTCTGTGCAGAGCTTCCGATATAAACTGCTTTTTGTAGGCTCATGTAAGAGCTACGTTTGTTGTGGTGGTTAGGAGTGCGGTCTCTAATCTGGGAGAGCCGGGTTTGAGTCCCTACTCCTCCCCGTGCATCTGCTGGTGTGACCTTGGGTCAATCACAAGTTCTTTCAGGGCTGTTCTCTCAAGGGCAGTTCTTGAAAGAGCTCTCTCAGCCCCACCTACCTCACAGGCAGTGTTCCCTCTAAGCTGAGTTAGTGTGAGCTAGCTCACAGTTGTTTAGCCTGCGGCGCAGACATTTTTCGTCTTAGCTCACGAAGGATGGCTCCAGAGCAAACTGATTTATGCAGTAGCCAAATTGCTCGTTCACAACTTTACTGCCAGTAGCTCACGAGACTCCGCAGCTTAGAGGGAGCATTGCTCACGGGGTGTCTGTTGTGGGGAGGGGAAGGGAAAGGAGATTGTGAGCCACTCTGAGACTCCTTTGGGTAGTGAAGAGTGGGGTATAAATCCAATCTCCTCCTTTTCTTTCTCCTCCTTCTTTACCCTTCGGTGCAGCTTTTTGATCTTAAGACGTGGCAAATGGGGTTCAGTGTGGCCAAGTGCAAAGTGATGCACATTGAAGCCAAAAATCCTAACTATAAATACACGTTGATGGGGTCCGAACTGGCAGAGACTGACGAAGAGAGAGATCTCGGAGTCGTAGTAGATAACTCAATGAAAATGTCGAGACAGTGTACGACTGCAATCAAAAAGGCCAATGCTATGCTGGGGATTATTAGGAAGGGAATTGAAAACAGATCAGCCAGTATCATAATGCCCCTATAAAAATCAATGGTGTGACCTCATTTGGAGTACTGTGTACAGTTCTGGTCACCACCCCTTAAAAAGGATATTATAGCTTTGGGAAAAGTGCATAAAAGGGCAACTCGAATGATAAAAGGGTTGGAACACTTTCCCCATGAAGAAAGGTTAAAGCGCTTAGGGCTCTTTAGCATGGAGAATCGACGGCTGAGGGGTGACATGATTGAGGTTTATAAGATTATGCATGGGAAAGAAGAACTTTTCTCCCTTTCTCACAATACGAGAACTCGTGCGCACTCAATGAAATTGCTGAGCTGTCGGGTTAGAACAGATAAAAGGAAGTCCTTCTTCACCCAAAGAGTGGTTAACACATGGAATTCACTGCTGCAGGAGGTGGTGGCAGCTACAAGCATGGATGGCTTCAAGAGGGAATTAGATAAGCATATGGAGCAGAGGCCCATCAGTGGCTATTAGCCACAAGGTATAGAGAGGAACTCTGGGACAAGTGATGCTCTGTGTTCTTGGTGCTTGGGGGGGGGGGCAAGAGTGGGAGGGCTTCTAGTGTCCTGGCCCCACTGGTGGACCTCCTGATGGCACCTGGTATTTTTGGCCACTGTGTGACAGAGTGTTGGACTGGGTTGGCCATTGGCCTGATCCAACGTCGGCTTCTCTTATGTTCTTATGTTCTTGGGAGAGGGGCCTGTGGCTCAGTGGAAGAGCCTCTGCTATGCAGGCAGGAAGTCCCAGGTTCAATCTCCGGTCAAAGTGACCAAGCAGGAGATGATGGGAAACCCCTCTGCCTGAGACCTTGGAGTGCTGCTGACCTTGGTCAAATCTGAGTAGACAATGCTGGCCTTGGCCAAACCCACGGTCTGGTTCAGTATAAAGCCGCTTCCCGCCGTCACCCGCTGACCAGCGTTTCTCTCCTCTCTCTCTTCTTTCAGATTGTCTTGCATGCTGATCCGCTGTGGATTTATGGAGGGGCTCGGGCGAACCTTTGAGCACTGCCACGCACAACATCCCGCCCGCTGAACCCAGGACGCCGACGCCCCGCCCTCACCTGGCACTAAGCCTCCGGGCTTAACCATTCAGATCTCCCGTGCATGGCTCTTGAAGCCGAGGGAGGACTTTTCCTGGCTGCCGCCCCAGCCTGACCTGCACCGGGCTTCCATCACTGCCCCCAAATATTTCACATATCCAGATGGGGTAACGTGACGGCACCGGAGGGGACGCCAGCTGGTACAACCGAATGCAGAGGCCTTTCCAGAGAGGGGAGAGCAAAGAAGGGAAGCCGGACGCCGCCAAGGGACGACTGCTCTAAAATTGCACACGCAAAGGAAATTGACACTACAAAAGGATTTTTTTTTTTAAGTATTATTCGGAATTCAAGCACAGGGTTCCTTTTCTTTCTTGTTGGATAATTTAGAGAATCCGACAAACCCTCCCCCCAAAACATCTGGGAATATTTGCACAACCTTGATTTTAGTGAGGGAGAAGCATTTTGCCAAACGCTTGGGAATTTTGTTTTCCTTCTTTTTGTCCTGCAAATTGTTTTTGTTTTGGGGTTTTTTGGTGTTTTTTTTCATTTTGGGGTGTTCTTGGCCCAGCCCCCAATCTCACGTTTATTTTTCACCATGGCCCGAATGAATCGGCCCGCACCTGTGGAGGTCTGCTACAAGAACATGAGGTTCCTGATCACTCACAACCCAACCAATGCGACGCTCAACACCTTCATCGAGGTAAGCCAAGAGAGGTCAACTGGCAGAAGGCTTTGTTGGGTGGTAAAGTTTGTGATAGTTAAATTTAAACAGGATTTTCATATTTATTTATTTTTTTAAATAGTGGGGTGTTTTTTTTTAAGCTGATGAGAATTTTGAGGCGAAAATTTACGCAGTCATATCTGGTGAGGGGAGAGTTTACCATCAGTCTTACTTGGCCAATGTTTCTTACACAGGTGTTCCCACATGGCTGGTTTTATATTGTGTTTGGTGGCATAAGCACACAGCGGAATGAGTTGCCAACAGGTTCTACCCTGAAAAGATTTTTGAAAGAATTGAATGAACCCGATCTACTCCGGCAAACCCCTATAAGAGTGTAATCTAGAAATCATTCAGCACTCCTTGGCAGACCCAGAGAGAGGCCTAGCATCGCAGGCCCAAAGAGAGGCCTAGCATCGCAGGTCCGAAGAGAGGCCTAGCTCAATGATGGTGAGAGAAAAATAAAAATAGCGACGTCACCAGAGTTCCCTCTAAGCTGAGTTAGTGTGAGCTAGCTCACAGTTTTTTAGCCTCCGGCTCACACATTTTTGTCTTAGCTCAGGAAGGAGGGCTCCAGAGCAGGCTAATTTATGCAGTAGCCAAATTGCTCACTCGCAACTTTAATGCCAGCAGCTCACAAAGTAGAATTTTTGCTCACAAGACTCCTCAGCTTAGAGGGAACATTGGACGTCACCAACATCACTATGTCACTTCCGAGCTTCCAGCAATTCCTGAAAGTTATCCTCTGTCCCTAACAGGATTTTCCCAGAAGGGGCATAGCGACGTTGCCAACATCATCACAGCTCTCCCGCTAGTTGCTAGGTTCTAATCCACCCAAACTCCATAAGAGTATATTGCATCTTCTGGAAAGGGTTCCGCAGTCCATGGCAGGCCTGAAGAGAGGCCTAGCTAGGCCTGCCAGCCCTGTCGCCTGCCACCACTCAGAGCAGTAGCGGGGGGGGGGGATGAAAATCTTGTGACATTGCTACATTTAAACCCGTAAGTGAGCTCAAGTAGCTCTAGGAATTGCCAGAAACTCTAAAACCATTAGAGTTTCTGGCAGGGCTTTTTTTGTAGAAAAAGCCCAGCAGGAACATTAGCATAATAGGCCACACCCAACAACAGAAACTCATTAGCATATTAGGCCACCGCCCTATGCCTTTCCTTGTCTTGCCTGGGCACCCTGCGGCTGTGGGGAGCCCAGGCAAGCCGGCCCTTAGAGGGGAGGGGAGGCAGTTTAAAGTGCCTTCCCTTGGCTTGCCTGGGTGCCCCGCAGCTGCAGGGAGCGTGGGCAAGCCCCCCCTTAAAGTGAAGGGAAGGCAAACTGCCTTCCCTTGGCTTGCCTGGGCACCCTTGGAGGGGAGGGGAGGCACAAG
>NW_015176549.1:99083-103458 GCF_001447785.1 Gekko japonicus | reverse complement strand
CTCTGTAGCCATGCACGCAGAGGTTTTGGCTGTAGTGGGTGTGGCCAACTCTGAAGCCAGCCGGAACTCCGTTCCTGTGCGTTCCTGCCCAAAAATAGCCCTGGACTTTCTGGTGATTCTTAGAGCTGTCTTTTGTCACGTGCAGGTTTTACCAAGAAGTAACATAGCAACTTCCCCGGCCCCGTCTCCCTGCCCCGAGTTGTTGTGTCAGTTGCTGGGCTTGGCCTGTCAATTCTAGGCCTAGCACAATTCAGGGACATCCCAAAGTCATGCTTCTCTGCTGGGAGGCTTGTGGTGCACCAAACAGGCAAGGCTTAGCGGAATGCGGGGGACATTGTCACATAGTCCCTTCGGGAAATGCTTCTGCAGTGGGTTGTGGCCCAGATAGGGCTGCCCACCCAAAGGGCCCCCAACCTGGCTGGCGGGGGGAACCCCACCCCCAAAGGGCCCAGATCGGTCCAACATGCCCAGGGCAATGACGTCACCCGGAAGTGACATCACGCTGGGCACGTCACCGGGAGATGCTCTAGCAATCAGCCTGACATCACGCTGGGCACGTCGCCGGGAGATGCTCTAGCAATCAGCCTGAAAACTCCATGGTGCCATAGAGTTTTGAGGCTGATTGCTGGAGCGTTGCCCGGCAACGTGCCTAGCGCGATGACGTCACTTCCGGGCGATGTCATTGCAGCGCAGACGTGTGAATCAACTCTCCCCCGCTGCGCCGCTTGGCAACCCTAGGCCCAGGTTCTAGATGAGGCAGAACTTCCCTTCCCTCCGGAAGCCAACACTGGGCACAGTTTAAACCTGAGCAGCCACTGGGGAAAGCTTAACCAAGGAAGAACCGTGGTGAAATATCCCCCTGGGGTGCTGTTGGTGAAGGTATGCAGCGCAAAAGCTGACTCGGTGCCAGAAAGTATGAGAGGGTTATGAAACTTTCCGGAAATATTTTCCTTCTGGGGCCGAAATAAGGTTGCCAGGTCCCTCCTGGTAACCAGCAAGGGAAGAGGGGGCTTACCAGGAGCAAGAGGGAAGCCCAGCCGACATTTCAACGGTGTGCCTACATCACTGTCCTTGTGACACTGAAGTGACGTCATCACATTGGAGGGACATCCTGGTGTTTGGGCAAAAACTCTATGGTAAATTTTGCTTCTACCATGGAACTTTTGCCCAAATACCAGAGTGTCGCCCTGATGTCCCTGACATGATGGTGTTACTTCTGGGTCACATGGGCAGTGATGTAGGCACATGGCTGCACGTCAGCTGGGCCTCCCTCTTTTTTGGGGGGGGGGGGGAAAGACGCGCCAAGTTAATCACGGCTGATTGCGGCTGGAGAGTACTCAGGAGGCCACTCTAGCAGATCTCATCAAGGGAAAAACAAACCATCCGTTATGTCATCCGTCCGAGACGCACCTGAAATCTGCCTGGCCTCCAGTAATAGAGGACAGTGAGAGCTCGTAATGAGGTTAGCCGTGTTGCATCAGCGGTTCCTTGGCCCTTGATTAGATTGGGTTGGAGGGAGACGGCCGCCATTGAAGCACCAGTTTTGGACCAGAAAGGTTTCTCAAGAAAGGAAGTCCGTAACTGGGGGAAGAAGGTAGGCCAGTTCAAGAGAGTGGTCCGTCTTTGTCCACTCGCTATGTGTTTAGGCAGCCCGTGAGAGGGAAGGCAGGAAGGGATGAGACAATGCTTATATCGTGACCAATCGCCACTTTGGGGTCAGGAATGAAGTTTCTTCCAGGCCAGATTGGCCCAGGAATTCTAACACATGGAATTCACTGCCACAGGAGGTAGTGGCAGCTACAAGCATGGGCGGCTTCAAGAGGAAATTAGATAAGCATATGGAGCAGAGGTCCACCAGTGGCTATTAGCTGCAAGGTATAGATAGGGACTCTTGGTCTGGGGCGCACGAACACTAAACTGGAAGCAGTGCTGCCCCGCGGAACTGCGCATGCGCACAAACACAAAACGCTTGCCGCGCAGCTTCTTTGCCAGCTCCAGCATCGCCGTGTGATTGCGAGCTTCCTGCCACAGCGCGACGACTCGGGAGACCGTGTGATCGAGCTAACGCGCTTTATTTTGCCCTGGGGCAAATAGCCACGCCTCACCCTCGCGTTATCTGACCCGTGTGACTGGGGCCATAATCAATTTTTCTTTTTTTTCTTTTTTGAATGTTTCCAATTTTTCGGAAAAAAAACACAAAAAAGTGTCAGGAAAAAAAACGGGGAAAACAGTTTTTTCCTGATTTTTCCGTGTTTTTTTTCCCCATCCTTCACATCTCTAATTATGTATTTTCCCTTCTGCCTCCCTCCAGGGAGCTCAGAGTAGCACGCAGACGTCTCTTCTCTCCCCTACATTTTATTCTCACAACAGCTTTGCAAGACAGGTAGAGTTTGAGAGATTGTGATTGGCCCAAACGTACCTGTGAGCTTCGTAACATTGTGCATCTGAAGCCAGCTCATGCCTCTCATCTTCCAGTATACTAAGGGCAACATCTACACTGGCTTGAAGGCTGAAGTTCAATTCCACCCACCACCGTTCCTTCCTAAGAAGGGTAATTCCCCTCCCTCTGTGAAAGTTTTGGTCCCCTCTTCCCAAAGGGATAGCCTTGAGCGTGGAGGAGTTTTGCCGATACCGCGCACCACAAAAAGACAGATCAGTGGGCTGTAGATCAAATCAGGCCTAAACTGTCCCTCGAAGCAAAAATGACTAAATGGAGGCCATTGTACTTTGGTCACATGATGAGAAGACAAGAGTCACTGGAGAAGACAATAATGCTAGGAAAAGTCGAAGGCGGCAGGAAAAGAGGAAGCCCCGACCATTGTTCCCTCTAAGCTGTGGAGTCTTGTGAGCAAAAATTCTACTTTGTGAGCTACTGGCCTTAAAGTTGTGAGTGTGGCCTATTATGCTAATAAGTTCCTGCTGGGTGTGGCCAACTCAGGAGCCAGCCGGAACTCCATTCCTGCCCCAAAATAGCCCTGCCTCTTCCCAAAGGGATAGCCTTGAGCGTGGAGGAGAGTTTTGCAAATACCGTGCACCACAAAAAGACAAATCAATGGGCTGTAGATCAAATCAGGCCTGAACTGTCCCTAGAAGCTAAAATGACAAAACTGAGGCCATTGTACTTTGGTCACATGATGAGAAGACAAGAGTCACTGGAAAAGACAATAATGCTAGGAAAGTCGAAGGCGGCAGGAAAAGAGGAAGCCCCGACATGAGATGGATTGGCTTCATAAAGGAAGCCATGGCCCTCAGTTTGCAGGACCTGAGAAAGGTTATTAACAATAGAATCTTCTGAAGGTCATGAATTCACAGGGTCACCATAATTCCGAAGTAACTTGCCGGCGCTTAACACGCCCACTCACGCTTGAGCGATGTGACCTAAGACGTAAGCAAAGCCCGGAAGGATAACTTCTCCCTGCCAAGATACATATCCCGAAGCCATTCTGCTTCATCTGCTCAATTCTTCAGCACCATCAAAGTTTTAGTGATCAAGAGGGGATTATTATAACAGGTCACGACGTTTTTAATTATTCCAACCTGCTTGAGTAGATCGGAATGATGCCGATCGTGTCATTCTTTTTGCAAATCGGAACACGCTTAATGCCCTTCCAGTGATTATTGTTATACTAGGAAAAAGGCCCGTTGCTCTAGAAAGAGGCTCTGGGTGGGTGCCCCGGCCTTGGACACTCAGTGTCAATTTGCTGTGGCGACCTCAGCAGGGTATAATGACACTGAGTCCACCATTTTCTCCAGAGGAACTGATCTCTGCTACCTAAAGAACAGTTGTAATTTTGAGTGATCTCCAGCCCTCACCTGGAGATTGGCAACGATGGTTCCCCAGAAGGGAATGATTGGTTTGGAGGGTGGAGTCTATGGCTTTGGACCAGTCCGAGGTCCCACGCCTCCTGAAACCTCACCCTCTCCAGGCTCCATCCCTCATATTTCCAGGAATTTCCCACCTGGAGTTGGCAACCCTATCTCCTTCCCAGCCAATCATCAACCTACCTTTATTTTCCCCTCACTCTTCAGCTTTCCACCCTCCCACACACACCTGCAGCCTCTCCCATGCTCTGAAGCCCTGACTGCTACGTCACATTGGCTGTCATCACATTGACTGTCATGTGGGGGCCACCTCAGCAGCATATAAGGATACAGAGCCCACCATTTTCTCCAGGGGAACTGATCTCTGCCATCTGGAAAGCAGTTGGAATTCTGAGTGATCTCCAGCCCTCACCTGGAGATTGGGCACATTTTATCTCAGAACAGCAAAACTGTTTAGAATGTTAGAGGCAAAAGCCAATCAAGTCACATATGCAAACGACCTCTGTGTTCCTAGGCAGAGGCCAATGAGGCCACATATGCAGATGACCTCTGT
>NW_015176549.1:92840-97962 GCF_001447785.1 Gekko japonicus | reverse complement strand
GACAGTTCTGGAAAGAGCTCTCTCAGCCCCGCCTCCCTCACAGGGTGTTTGTTGTGGGGAGGGGAAGGGAAAGGAGTTTGTAAGCCGCTCTGAGACTCTGAGTGAAGGGCGGGTTATAAATCGTATCCCCCTCCTCCTCCTCCTCCTCTTCTTCTTAGTTCTCTCAGAGCTCTCTCTCAGCCCCACCTACCTCACAAGATGTCTGTTGTGGGGAGGGGAAGGGAAAGGAGTTTGTAAGCCGCTCTGAGACTCTGAGTAAAGGGCGGGGTATAAATCCAATCCCCCCCCTCCTCCTCCTCCTCCTCTTCTTCTTAGTTCTCTCAAAGCTCTCTCAGCCCCGCCTTCCTCACAGGGTGTCTGTTGTGGGGAGGGGAAGGGAAAGGAGATTGTAAGCCGCTCTGAGACTCTGAGTAAAGGGTGCGGTATAAATCTAATCCTCCTCCTCCTCCTCCTCCTCCTCCTTCTTCTTCTTCTCTCCCTGTAAACTATGGAATCTTGTGAGCAAAGACTCTCCTTTGTGAGCTACCGGCATTAAAGTTGTGAGCGAGCGATTTGGCTAGTGCATAAATTAATTCACTCTGGAGCCATCCCTCCTGAGCGAAGACAAAAAAAATGTGTGAGCCGGAGGCTAAAAAACTGTGTGCCAGCTCACGCTTAACTCAGCTTAGAGGGACCACGGAGTCCCAGCAGCAGCACAGCCGTTTCAGCCGTCGGGAAGCCCTAACTATCTTCTCTGCATCATAATTAAAACGACCCTGTCTAGATTACTGCCCGAACTATTAGTGGGAGTGTGAACTTCCAGATCAGAACCGGCCCAGAGTCTTGGGACTGGGTGGGAGAAATAAGATCCGGCCGCTTCCGTGTTTTCATTTTGGCCGGAGTATTACAGAATTCCCAAATCTGGATAGGCCCAGGCTAGCCCAGCCTCATCAAATCTCGGAAGCTAAGCAGGGTCAGCCCTGGTTAGTATTTGGAGGGGAGACCCCCATGGAAATCTGGGGTTGCCCTGCGGAGTCAGTCACTGGCTACCCGCCTCTGTCTTTTGGCCTGACCTGGAAGGCCCAGGCTAGACCAGTTTCATCAGATCTTGGAAGCTGTGCAACAGTGGGATCGGCTGCCTCGGGAGGTGGTGAGCTCCCCCTCCCTGGCAGTCTTCAAGCAGCGGCTGGACAAACCCTGGTCAGGGATGCTCTAGGCCAATCCTGCACTGAGCAGGGGGTTGGACTAGATGGCCTGTGCGACCCCTTCCAAATCTTGGATTCTGTGTTTCTAGCTGAGCAGGGTCAGCCCTGGTTAGTACTTGGATGAGAAACCCACCAAGGAAGTCCAGAGGTCCACAGGAGGTGGTGGCAGCTACAAGCATGGACGGCTTCAAGAGGGAATTAGAGAAACAAATGGAGCAGAGGCCCATCAGTGGCTATTAGCCACAAGGTATAGAGAGGAACTCTAGGTCTGGGGCAGGTGATGCTCTGTATTCTTGGCAGGGGTCATTTCGTAGCAAAGGAGGTCCAGGAGCTCATTAGCATAACTTATTTGCATATGCCACACACCCTGACATTACCAGAAGTGTGTCAGAAGGCAACGCCCCACCGCTCAGGCTCCACTGGACTGTTTTGGATTGCTAGCTATTGGGGGGGGTGCAGATCTGTCCTCACAGAGGAGGGAGAGCTTGTACCTGAAGGCGGGCCAGTGGGGGGGCTCTGCAAGTTACCTGGCTGCTTCTTGCTCCTCGTGGCCCGACTGAAGGCTGCTGGGAGCAGGGGGCGGGGCTTGTTGCATGTGGCCGCCCCCTAGACTCCTTACTGCCGGAGCTCCGCTCCTGTGCGCTCCCACAGGACATAACCCCTGATTCTTGGTGCTTGGGGGGGGGCAGCGGTGGGAGGGCTTCTGGTGTCCTGGGCCCCAGTGCTGGACCTCCTGATGGCACCTGGTATTTTTGGCCACTGTATGACAGAGTGTTGGACTGGATGGGCCATTGGCCCGATCCAACATTGGCTTCTCTGATGTTCTTATGAGTTCCTTGGTGTCCTGGACCCACTGATGGACCTCCTGGTGGCCCCTGGTATTTTTGGCCACTGTGTGACAGAGTGTTGGACTGGATGGGCCATTGGCCTGTTCCAACATTGGCTTCTCTGATGTTCTTATGAGTTCCTTGGTGTCCTGGACCCACTGATGGACCTCCTGGTGGCCCCTGGTATTTTTGGCCACTGTGTGACAGAGTGTTGGACTGGATGGGCCATTGGCCCGATCCAACATTGGCTTCTCTGATGTTCTTATGAGTTCCTTGGTGTCCTGGACCCACTGATGGACCTCCTGGTGGCCCCTGGTATTTTTGGCCACTGTGTGACAGAGTGTTGGACTGGATGGGCCATTGGCCCGATCCAACATTGGCTTCTCTTATGTTCTTATGAGTTGCTATGCACAGTCAGCTGCAACTTGACGGGGGGGACAAATTGGAGACTATTTCTCAGACGGCATAAGATTACCGACGGGGGCTACTTAGAGGTGGAAAGCAGTAGTGTTGCATGTGGTGTAATTATAGACATCAGAAGTCCTTGCAGTACTCTGGTTCTTCTTGGGGGTAGGGCCTTTTCCGTTGAGTCTAATCAAACATGTCAAGACTGAGAAACCGATTATGCGATCCCTGACTGGTGTATTGCTTCTGGCATGAAGTCACCAGATGACCTTAGATAAACCAGTGCTCTCTCATCCTGAGTCCTAATGGAATAGTGAAGGTTCTGTGTTAATGCTGGTTATGAAAGCAGCAAACTGGATCACCCAGAAATTGGATAGAGGTTTCTACATATTTGGAGGGGGGGGGGTTGTTTGGCTCTTATTCATTTGCAAGCAAAAAAACACTCTCGCGTCCTTATGAGTGTCTGAGCATCTCACGGGAGGCGTGGGGAATGTTGAGGGCCGCTGAGAGTTACAAAAGAGATGTGTAGAAAGATCACTCCGCTCACGTCCCTGAGAGCCTGCAGAAATACAGAAGAAAATACAGGAAATTTAAGGGTGGGGGGATTTCCAGATGTTTGGCTACATCAGGGTTCCCCAGCGTTATGTCATGTGCTTCCGTGTCTGTTGAGAGAATGCAACCGGCACAAAACACAGTGGTCCACTTGCTAGCAATAGCTGGATGCTGGAAGCACATTGCCTCTTCTGTTCCAGCGTCGCCACCAGCTCCGTTTCAGTCTTCTGGGCAGTGTTCAAAGTGCTGCTTCTAAACTGTGTGGGCCTCTTTCTACCTGTTTCCTATTGCAGTCTCTGCAGTCCACCACATAAGAACGTAAGAGAAGCCAATGTTGGATCAGGCCAATGGCCCATCCAGTCCAACACTCTGTCACACACAGTGGCCAAAAATACCAGGTGCAAAAAATACCAGGTCCAGCAGTGGGGCCAGGACACTAGAAGCCCTCCCACTGTTGCCCCCCCCCCAAGCACCAAGAATACAGAGCATCCCTTGCCCCAGCCTGAGAGTTCCTATCTACACCTTGTGGCTAATAGCCACTGGTGGACCTCTGCTCCATATGTTTATCTATGGAGAGCCAGTTTGGTGTAGTGGTTAGGAGCGTGGTCTCTAATTTGGGAGAGCCGGGTTTGATTCCCCACTCCTCCACATGCAGCTGCTGGTGTGACCTTGGATCAGGTACAAGTTCTTTCAGAGCTGTTCTGGAAAGAGCTCTCTCAGCCCCACCTGCCTCACAGGCAATGCTCCCTCTAAGCTGTGGAGTCTTGTGAGCAAAATCCTACTTTGTGAGCTACTGGCATTGAAGTTGTGAGCGAGCGAATTGGCTCCTGCCTAAGTGAGTTTGCTCTGGAGCCATTCTTCCTGAGCTAAGACAAAAATGTGTGAGCCGGAGGCTAAAAAACTATGAGCTAGCTCACACGAACTCAGCTTAGAGGGAACACTGCATGGTGTCTGTCATGGGGAGGGGAAGGGAAAGGAGTTTGTAAGCCGCTCTGAGACTCCTTTGGGTAGTGAAGGGCGGGGTATAAATCCAATCTCTTCTTCTGTCTTCTTCCCTCTTGAAGCTGTCCATGCTTGTAGCCGTCGCCACCTCCTGTGGCAGTGAGTTCCATGTGTTAATCCCTTTTTGGGTGAAGAAGTCGCTCTCTGGGTGTGGGTGGATTTAGAGAACTGTTCACAGAGGATAACCCACAGCTAAGGGGAATGCCCGCCCTCCAGAGAACCACTAGAGTCATGAAATCCTAGAATCACAGAGTCGGAAGGGGTCATAGAGGCCATCTAGTCCAACCCTCGCTCAGTGCAGAATCAGCCTAGAGCATCCCTGACAAGGGTTTGTCCAGCTGCTGCTTAAAGACTGGCAGTGTGGGCGAGCTCGCCATCTAACCAGGCAGCTGATTCCACTGTTGCACAACTCTTACTGTAAAAAAGTTTTTCAACATCCAGCTGGTATCTTCCCGCCCCTATTTTAAACCCATTCAGATGAAATGCCTTTGACAAAACTACTCTCTGAGTGCAATTCTCCAACCAGTTCCCTGTCCGCCTAACTGTCCTAGAGTCCAGTTCACAGCCCTCTAGTTTACCCGTCAGAACATCATGGGGAAACCCTGTCAAAAGCTTTACTGGAATCCAGGTAAACAGCATCAACAGCATTCCCTTGATCCAGTAAGCTCATCACTCCATCAGAGAAGGAAATGAGGTTGGCCTGGCGGGACCTGTTGGGGACAAATCCGTGCCGACTTCCCCGGATCACCAAGTTGTCCTTTAGATGCTCATAGATCGATCCCTTTAAAAACTGCTCCAGTATCTTCCCTAGGACAGAGGTCAGACTGACTGGCCTGTGGTTTCCTGGGTCATCCCTCCTCCCTTTTTGGAAAATCGGGATAACATCTGCCCTCCCCCAGTCTTGTGGCACGTCTCCCGTCCTCCAAGAGGTCTGGAAGATGATGGCTAAAGCCTCTGCAAGCTCTCTAGAACGTTCTTTGAGCACTCTTGGGTGCATGCCATCTGGCCCAGGGGATTTGTGCTCATTAAATGCAGCCAGGTGCTTCTCAACTACCTCTGTGTCCATGTCAGGAGCAACTTCTTGAAACTGTTTGACTTTTACTCTCAGTGTCTGGGGCTCAATTAATAGCCTTTTTTTGGAAGGAAGGAAGG
>NW_015176549.1:85583-92017 GCF_001447785.1 Gekko japonicus | reverse complement strand
ATTGTGAGAAAGGGAGAAAAGTACCTCCTTCCCTACCTGCTCTATCCCATGTATAACCTTATAAACCTCGATCATGTCACCCCTCAGCCGTCGTTTCTCCACGCTAAAGAGCCCCAAGCGCTTCAACCTTTCTTCATAGGGAAAGTGTTCCAACCCGTTTATCATTCGAGTTGCCCTTTTCTGCACTTTTTCCAAAGCTATAATATCCTTTTTAAGGGGTGGTGACCAGAACTGCACACAGTATTCCATGGATTTCCATCCCACCCTTCTGCCAGGGAGCAATGTACATCGTCTCCCACCACTTAATCCTTGCAACAGGGGGGTTGTCCTAACTTCAACCAGCAATCTTCATGGCTGGATGGGGATCGAACCCAGGCCTCCCAAAGCCTCACACTCTAACCACTGCACCATGCTGGGTTCCCCACAATCCCGTTTCTAGAAAGGGTCTGCCCTTTCTTTCTTGTGTGGGCACCTCCAGCACGGAATGCCACCAGATCAGCTGTCGCTGGAACCGACACGATTCCGCAAAAAGAATTTCTGGGCTGTTTTCCCAATGAGGGCAGGCAAATTAAAATGCTTCTCTTCTTCCTCCTCTCCTGCACAGGATCTGAAAAAATACGGCGCAACGACGGTAGTGAGAGTTTGTGAAGTCACCTATGACAAGACTCCGCTGGAAAAAGACGGCATTACGGTAATGGTAGGTACCCTACGCCCTCATTCCTCGTTGAGACAGTCCCGTGTTGCAGCTGGGCGATTCGCAGGTGTGTCAGATAACTCTATTTTTTTAGCACAGCCATAGCAATCAACAACATACAAAAAGAAGGAAGATACAATAACATTGATGCCAAAATAGAATGTCAGTGCAAACTACCACATAAATTGATCAATAAAACAATAATACAAATTGACATAACCCTATTGATAAGTCTAAATCCATAGAATCCATACAGTCGTACAGAACAATATGATAAATCCTGCCAAAAGGAACTTATTAAATACATTTATTTATAAATATAATCTACTTCACTCATCTTAATTGTATCTTGGTAACTGATCCTACAAACTTTTGCCATTTGCACTGTGATCCATCTATCCTCATCTGCCAGTAACGCAGCTAATTTATTTTGGTCTGAGCTCCCTGGCCAACGTTGTAAAATATTTCTGAGGTACTTCAGAGAGGCAGTTTGGTGTAGTGATTAGGAGCGCAGACTCTAATCTGGGAGAACCAGGGTTGATTCCCCACTCCACACGCAGCTGCTGGTGTGACCTTGGGTCAGTCATAAGTTCTTTCAGAGCTGTTCTCTCAAGGGCAGTTCTTGAAAGAGCGCTTTCAGCCCCACCTACCTCACAGGGTGTCTGTTGTGGGGAGGGGAAGGGAAAGGGATTGTAAACTGCTCTGCAACTCCTTTGGGTAGTGAAGGACGGGGTATAAAAAAGGTAATTCAGGAGCAGAGACTGATAACAGTGTGGAGGTGAAGTGCGTAAGTGCAAGATTTTTGAAAAGTTCTTACCAGACACGTTCAAAAACGTAACAGTCACAGGCAGTGTTCCCTCTAAGCTGAGTTAGTGTGAGCTAGCTCACAGGTTTTTAGCCTCCAGCTCACACATTTTTGCCTTAGCTCAGGAAGGGAGGGCTCCGGAGCAAACCAATTTATGCAGTAGACAAATTGCTCACTCACCGCTTCAATGCCAGTAGCTCACAAAACAGAATTTTTGCTCACAATACTCCGCAGCTTAGAGGGAACATTGGTCACAGGTCTGATGCAACTTCCTCCCGACAGAAATGTAGGGTATCACTTGCATGTGTGAGCCCTCACCCCAGAAACTATGCTCTGCTTTGTACCCCTTGTACTGTCCGTGCTCTCTGTTAAAGAGGCTGGGGTGTGGATTCGCCCGGCCGTGGAAAGTTCAGGTGGGAGACTGTTCCAATCCCTCCCCATTCTGATCTGGTTCTGCTGAGTAGAACTTCTGAACATTTCGGAGTGTGCGAATGCCGGTTATTGAGAGGGGTTTTCCAGATGCACGAAACATTAACAACGGTATAGACGTTTCGGTCACATCGAAAACAAGGGTTGATAAACTAGGAAATGTGTATATGTTTACCGAGTCATCTGCGTACATCATTCCTGCCCCCAAAGAGGTGGTTGTTTGCGCTTCAGCATGTCAGTAAACTTTCCGTGGATCGTGGTAGTTTGGAACTGTGTTGGGATGGAGAAGAAGGTCTTTGCTGTCTCCTGCTGCATATGATGTGGTTTGCTTCCTCTGGTCACCACACCTTAAAAAGGATATTATAGCTTTGGGAAAAGTGCAGAAAAGGGCAACTCGAATGATAAAAGGGTTGGAACACTTTCCCTGTCTGTTGTGGGGAGGGGAAGAGAAAGGAGTTTGTAAGCCGCTCTGAGACACCTCTGGGTAGTGACGGGCCGGGTATAAATCCAATCTATTTTCTCCTCCTTGTAGGAGTTTGGTGTAGTGGTTACGTGTGCGGACTCTAATCTGGGAGAACCGGGTTTGATTCCCCACTCCTCCACTTACACCTGGCTGGATGACCTTGGGCCAGCCGTAGTTCTGATAAGAGCTGTTCTTGAAAAAGAGCAGTTTCTGTCAAGAGCTCTCTCAGCCCCGCCTACCTCACAGGGTGTCTGTTGTGGGGAGGGGAAGGGAAAGGAGTTTGTAAGCCGCTCTGAGACACCTTTGGGTTGTGAAGGGCGGGGTATAAATCCAACCTCCTCCCCCTCCTCCCTCTTCTTCGTCCTCTTCTTCTTCTTCTTCTTCCTCTTCTTCTTCTTCTTCTTCTTCTTCTTCTTCTTCTTCTTCTTCTTCTTGCCTTGGAAACCCTCCAGGATCACTCTAAATCAGCTGTGACTTGACACCGCTTTCCATCACCAGAGCACTTGCTCATGGGTGAAATGGAAGTTCCGCAGGCCTTTTGCTGAGCTCTCCCGAGCAGGGAACATGCCCTCTTCGGAAACAGGTGCACAGGGGAATTCAGGGCAGGCAGGCCTGACTTCTGCCGGGAGCCGTAAAGCTGTGTGTGTGTGTGTGTGTGTGTGTGTGTGTGTGTGTGTGTGTGTGTTTAAGGGCTCTAAAAGCTCTTTGCTTGCATGAGTAAAACCAGCTGCTTGCGTTAACCCCCTGTGATTATCTCATACAGAATGCATGAAATTACGCGTCCCACTTCCCCACTTCAGCGGTTGGCTGGGTTACCCAAAGCCGTCGGGGTGGGGGGGGGGAGAGCGCAAGAAGAGGCAGATCCCATAAACACCAGCTCTGCCTCTGTAATTATAAATAAGTAAAGGCAGCACTGGGCATGATGTTTTGAGTTGGGAGAGCTGGGGAGTTTAGCCCTAAACGGTCTGGGACCATCATATGGTCTGGAAAGCATATGGAGCAGAGGTCCAACAGTGGCTATTAGCCACAAGGTATAGATAGGGACTCTGGGGCAAGGGATGTTCTGTATTCTTGGTGCTTGGGGGGGTCAACAGTGGGAGGGCTTCTAATGTCCTGGCCCCACTGGTGGACCTCCTGATGGCACTGGTATTTCTGGCCACTGTGTGACAGACAGAGTGTTGGACTGGATGGGCCTTTGGCCTGATCCAACATTGGCGTCTCTTATGTTCTATGTTCATATCTGAGGGACCGGTTCTCTCACTCTAATCCCCTTCATCACGCCACTTGGTGGTGGTGCCGGGCCTCCAAGAGGTCTGCCTGGCTACCTCCAGGACAAGGGCCTTTTCCGCCTTGGCCCCGTCCTGGCTGAATGCCTCGCCAGACGAGGTTCGAGCCCTGCGGGGCCTTCCGAGCTTCCACGGGGCTTGCAAGTCAGTCTTGTTCAGGGAGGGCCCTCCTGGAACTTCTCATCCACCCATTCACATCTGTGTATTTTATTAATCGTTTTTGAATGGTCAGTGTCTGATTTAGGTGTAGTGGTTAAGTGTGCGGACTCTAATCTGGGAGAACCGGGTTTTATTCCCCACTCCTCCACTTGTAGCTGCTGATGTGACCTTGGGTCGGTCACAAGCTCTGGCACAGCTGTTCCTGAAAGAGCAGTTTCTGTCAGAGTTCTCTCAGCCCCACCCACCTCACAGGGTGACTGTTGTGGGGAGGGGAAGGGAAAGGAGTTTGTAAGCCGCTCTGAGACTCCAAGTGAAGGGCGGGGTATAAATCAAATCTCTTCTTCTTCTCTTCTCGTATATACTATGTATTTTTATATACAATTGATTTTTTATTGTTCTAATCGGCTCTGAACCTTCGGGAGAGGGCAGAACAGAAATCTAATAATGAAGAAGGATAAGATGAGATTGGATCTGTACCCCGCCCTTCACTCGGAGTCTCAGAGCGGCTCACAATCTCCTTTCCCTTCCCCTCCCCATAACAGACACCCTGTGAGCAGTGTTCCCTCTAAGCTGAGTGAGTGTGAGCTAGCTCACAGTTTTTTAGCCTCCGGCTCACAGATTTTTGTCTTCGCTCAGGAAGGGCGGCTTCAGAGCAAACTAATTTATGCAGTAGCCAAATGGCTCGCTCATAACTTAAATGCCAGTAGCTCAAAAAGTAGAATTTTTGCTCGCAAGACTCCACAGCTTAGAGGGAGCATTGCCTGTGAGGTAGGCGAGGCTGAGAGAGCTCTTTTGAGGACTGCTCTTGAGAGAACAGCTCCGAAAGAACTTGTGTCTGACCCAAGGTCACACCAGCAGCTGCACAGGGAGGAGTGGGGAATCAAACCCGGTTCTCCCAGATTAGAGTCTGCACTTCTAACCACTACACATATGTATGACTTGTAAACATAAAGACTCTCTCCTGGTAGATCTAGTGCAATTGATACATAAGCTTTATGTTCTTCGATTGCACACTGGTGACTTCGTTTGAGAGATATCTGGACTCAGCCGATGGTTGTTTCTTCTGCTTCTTTTGCAAGCTGATACTGATGTTGACGGTGGCGGAAATTTTGGCCGCAGCGCCTTCAGCATGAGGGTGGAATTAGTCTGGCATTAGAGGGATTTGTGTTGTCCAAGACCCGTTGGGTCATCGGATAAAAGAACAAGGCTGTTTAGGTCAGCAGAAAAGCCCCGTTTGGCAGTTCCGGCAGCGATGTCCATTCCCCTCCGCCAAGGGAGACAAGGCAGTGTCAGGACACTAGTTCGAATGCTGGACCAAGAAGAAGAGAAGAGATTGGATAACACTCTCTACATGGGGCTGCCCTTGTCCCAAATCCAGAAGCTCCAGCTAGTGCAAAATGCTGCGGCCAGGCTGTTGATGGGCCTACCTATACGGGAACCCATCCAGCCTGTGCCGAGAGCACCGCACCGGCTGCCAATAGCATACCGGATTCGCTTCAAGATGCTGGCTTTGTCCTTTAAAGCCCTTTATGGTCAGGGTCTGGCATATCTAAGGGACCGCCTTTCCCCATCTGTTCCCCAGAGAGCACTGCGTTCAGGGGCCCAAAACCGGTTGGCCCTTCCAGGTCCCAAAGACGCCAGGTTGGCGATAACCAGGGCCAGGGCCTTCTCGGGGGCGGCTCCATACTGATGGAATGAGCTCCCCGAAGAGATCAGGGTCCTGTGGGACCTTTTACAGTTTCGCGGGGGCCTGCATGACGGAGCTCTTCCGCCAGGCATTCAACTAAGGAGCCGCATATACACCGAGGAGGGTCCCTGTGCCCAGGCCTCACCATCTTTAGCCTGCACGTGCTGCATGTATATAAGGAGATCAGTGGAGCTGGCGCAGGATCATCACTACTATTGTCACCAGTGTTCCCTCTAAGCTGAGTTAGTGTGAGCTAGCTCACAGTTTTTTAGTCTCCGGCTCACACATTTTTTGTCTTGGCTCAGGAAGGAGCCAGTTTATTCCCCAGTTTGTTTGTTTTTTTTGGGGGGGGAACAGACATTTTTGGGAAAATTGGAAGAAATGCTACATTAGCACTTCTTTTTTCTTTCGAACTCGTTACGAGGGCCAGATCTGACATAAATGAGACCTTGTTGGGCCAGGCCATGTGTGCCAGATTGAAAGTCATTCTGTTACTTTAGGAACATAAAATACGACTGTGGACGTTTTTACTTGGCATGAAATTATCACAACTAGCATATTAAAAATATTGTGTACCCAAACAATTATTACAAACAGAATACCCACCCACATGCAAAAACAAAACTGAAAGCTTTTTCTTTTCTTGTGACAACAGCACCTCCTAAAGGAAGAAAATGCATCTTGTTCTTGCATTGGAGAGTTCAGTTTGTAACCTAGGACTGGCTTGTCCTCCGTGCGCAGAAATTAGATCAATCTGATACCGTACATATTTTTTAGAAATGATTTGGAAAATATCTGAACACCTGGTCTTAAAATATTTTATTCATCGTGTTAAAATAAAACGTTCCATAATCAATTTCTTTTCTTTTCAATTTTTCCAATTTTTTGGAAGAAAAACAAAAAAAGGCTTC
>NW_015176549.1:80793-85284 GCF_001447785.1 Gekko japonicus | reverse complement strand
GCTCCTAACCATCAACACCACAAGAAAAGGTCACCTTGCCACCTACATGGTGGCCTTCTTAGTTTGGTGGAATGTTTGGTGCCACTTCAGATAATGAGCAGCCAGTTACTAGCTGCGCCACCTCTTGCAGATTTGCCTGGGCGGGTGAAGACAGAGCAGCCCTCTAGCCTTGCCAACTCCAGGCTGAGGAATGCCTGGAGCTTTGAGGAGGGAGCCCATGGAGAGTGAAATCTGGGAAAGGAGAAGGACCTTAGCGGGTATAATGCCAATGCAGTCCACGCACCCAAACGGCCATTTCTTCTCCAGGGGAACTGATCACTGTTCTCTGGAGAGCCATTGTCATTCTGGGAGACCTCCAGGCCCCGCCTGGGGGGTGGCAACCAGTGCTCCCTCTAAGCCGTGGAGTCTTGTGAGCAAAAATTCTACTTTGTGAGCGACTGGCATTAAAGTTGTGAACGAGCGATTTGGCTCCTGAATAAATTACTGAATAAACTGGCTCGGTGGCCAAGACGCTGAACTGCAGACCGGAAGGTCGGTAGTTCGTTAGTTCGAGACCCGAATGCTGCATGACGGAGTGAGCTCCCATCTCCGGCCCCGGCTTCTGCCAACCTAGCAGTTTGAAAGCAAGAAACTGCAAGTACATAAATACTTCAGTGGGAAGGTAACAGCATTCTGTGCGCCTCGGCGTCTAGTCAGGCCGGCCACATGACCACGGGAAACGTCTTCGGACAGCGCTGGCTCTTCGGCTTGGAAACGGAGATGAGCACTGCAACCCTAGAGTCAGACTCGACTGGCTTTTGAGCTAAGAAAAACTTTACCCTTTACCCGGAGCCATCCTTCCTGAGCTAAGACAAAAATGTATGAGCCAGAGGCTAACAAACTGTGAGCTGGCTCACACTGACTCAGCTCAGAGGGAACGCTGGAGGCAACCCTACTTCCCTGCACTCACACACCAGCACTGGAGTCCTGCGTCATCGGCAGGGCAGGAACCCAAGGAGGAGGTTAACAGTTGCAGCTCGTCAAGGTTCACTGCGAGGACACCATCGGTCTACTCCTGGCTGCGTAGATGCAGGATGCAATTTGGGCTCTGGCGGCTCTCGCCGTTCCGGAGGTTTTGAGCCGAGTACGGACAGGAAGGGGGGAAGCCTTTTCAAGTGGGCCAGCTAAACCGAAGGGAGAGGCTTTGCAGGAAAGGGGGTAGCAAGGAAGTGGGGGGGGGGGGGTTTTGAAGGAACCGGGTTTCCTTTCAGGCCCGGGCGGTTGCTTGGAAAGCAGCTCCCATTTTCTAGCCAGCGAAAGAAACGTTTCCATCGGCTGGCTGACGGCCAGGGGCTGGCGGAGGCAGCACTTATGCCGTCCTCCCACGAGTGGTGGGGTGACGAAACTGTACCAGCCCTCCCTTTCTCTATCCAAGGTAAATCGGAGAGTCTCCAAACGGAATTGCCGTGAACAGCTGGATTTTGAGTCCAGATGTGCCTCAGAGACCCTCCAAGACATTAGGAGTGTTTCTTTTATTTACTTCACTCATGCCCCGCCTTTCTCCTTAGTTGGGACCCAAGGTGGCTTACATCATACGCCTCTCCTCCTGTTTGCCCTCACAACAGCCCTGCGAGGTAGGCGAGGCTGAGAATGTGTGACTGGCTCAAGGTCGCCCGGCGAGCTTCCATGGCCGGAGTGGGGATTCGAATCGGGGTCCCTTAGGTCCTAGTCAGACGTTTCCCACCACCACGCTGGCTCTTGATGTACTTGTATCTGGTCAAAGGTGCTTTGACGTTCAGAGCCAGTTTGGTGCAGTGGTTAAGAGCGTGGATTCTAATCTGGGAGAGCCAGGTTTGATTCCCCACTCCTCCACATGCAGCTGCTGGTGTGACCTTGGGTCAGTCACAAGTTCTCTCAGAGCTGTTCTCAGGAGCAGTCCTGGAAAGAGCTCTCTCAGCCCCACCTTCCTCGCAGGGTGTCTGTTGTGGGGAGGGGAAGGGAAAGGAGATTGTAAGCCGCTCCCGTGCCACAAGGTTTGTTAGTCTTTACGGTGCTGCTAGGCCAGGGGTGTCGAACTCGTTACGAGGGCCGGATCTGACATAAATGAGACCTTGTTGGGCCGGGCCGTGTGTGTCATAAAATATAATGCCAGGTAGCAGAGATATAAACTTTATAAAGGACAAAAACACAAGGGGTAGTTTTTTTACTTAAAATAAAAACATGCTTGAAACATTAACTCTGTAAGCTGCAAACCTACTTTTGATTTATTGACATTCACCACAGAAATCTCATGTTCTAAGTCTAGGACTCAGGTTAAAACGTGAAATGGCTGAGCGATTGAGACAGTCTGGCGAAGCAAGCTATGATGCAGCAGCAGCAGCAGAACTGGAAGCAGGAGATGGCCAGTTCCACTACGGGGCCGATCCAAGCCCTCCAGGGGGCCTGATCCAGCCCCCGGGCCGCATGTTTGACACCCCTGTGCTAGACTCTTGCTCTTCTCTACTGCTACAGACAGAGAAACACGGCTGCCCATCTTGATCTATAGAAATGTGCGGAAGAGTAGTACCTCTATGTGTGTGCGCACGTGCGTGTGTGTGTATTTAACCTAGCCCCTCAAAATAAGCACTGTGTGCAGGGGTCATTTCCTGCAGGAGCGCACAGGAGCAAAGCTCCGGCAGTAAAGAGCCCAGGGGGCGGGCACATGCAACAAGCCCCACCCCCTGCTCCCAGCAGCCCTCAGTCAGAGCAAGAAGCAGCCAGGTAAGCTGCAGAGCCCCTGCCCCCCGGCCCAAAACAGTCTAGTGGCACCTTTAAGGCCAAGTTTTATTCAGGCACAAGCTCTCCCTCCTCTGCGAGGACAGATCTGCACGTCCCCCCCCCAATAGCTAGCAATCCAAAACAGTCCAGTGGAGGCTGAGCGGTGGGTGTTGCCTTCTGACACACTTCCGGTGATGTCAGGGTGTGTGGCATATGCAAGTGAGTTATGCTAATGAGCTCCTGCACCTCTTTTTCTACGAAATGACCCCTGTATGGCATACATGGCCCCGCCCAACAAAGTGACGTTTATATCAGATTTTCTACGAAATGACCCCTGACTGTGTGTTTATTCTTCCTTCTGCTCCCTCCTTCTAGGACTGGCCGTTTGACGACGGAGCCCCCCCGCCCACCAAAATCGTTGACGACTGGCTGAACCTGCTGAAGACCAAGTTCTGCGAAGACCCCGGCAGTTGCGTGGCTGTCCATTGTGTGGCCGGCCTGGGACGGTAAGCGGGGGGAGCTTCCTGTCTCTTCCGGGGGCAGCGGGATCAGCAGCCATCCATTCCTGGCTGCGTGCGTTAACGTTTCTTTAAAAAAAAAAAATGTATACCGACTGCATTACAGTTACCCAGATTCTACAGCAAAAACCTGGGTTCTGCGACTGTAGATTATGCATCTGCAGAGATGGATCACTGGTCTGATCCATCAGGGCTCTCCTGAGAGCCAGTTTGGTGTAGTGGTTAAGTGCGCGGACTCTAATCTGGGAGAACCGGGTTTGATTCCCCACTCCTCTACTTGCACCTGCTGATGTGACCTTGGGTCAGTCACAAGCTCTGGCACAGCTGTCCTTGGAAAAAGAGCAGTTTCTGTCGAGAGCTCTCTCAGCCCCGCGTACCTCACAGGGTGTCTGTTGTGGGGAGGGGAAGGGAAAGGAGTTTGTAAGCCGCTCTGAGACTCCTTTGGGTAGTGAAGGGCGGGGTATAAATCCAATCTCTTCTTCTTCTTCTTCTTCTTCTTCTTCTTCTCTCTGGTGTTTATGCCATAAGGCAAGGGTGTCGAACTCATTTGTTATGAGGGCCGGATCTGACATAAATGAGACCTTGTTGGGCCAGGTCGTGCGGTTAATAAAATGTAATGCCAGGTAGCAGAGATATAAACTTTATAAAGGACACAAACACAAAGATATTTTTTACTTAAAATAAAAACATGCTTAAAACATTAGCACTCTTGCAATATTTGGTTTATTTAACAGTGTCTGATAACTGACACCTCTTGCTCTGAATTATTGCATCAAAATGTCTGTGCCATTGCAATCTTGAGTATGCTGTTCAGGTGTGTATCTGTAAGCTGCAAACCTACGATGACGCAGCAGCAGCAGAACTGGAAGAAGAAGCAGAAGACAGCCAGTTCCACTGCAGGCCTGACAGAAGCCCTCTGGGGGCCTGATCCGGCCCCCGTGCCGCATGTTTGACACCCCTGCCATAAGGTGTCCTTAGGTCAGTCATTCTGGCCTTCCCCAGAGGGTCGTTGTGATGATAAAAATGAGAACGGAAGCCTCCCAAGGCTGTTCGCACCCTACAAGAGTCTCCCTACACCTTCAGCCCTGATTAATATTTAGCTGTTATGTACCCTACATATGTACACTGAGGGGGAAAAATCACCTCTAAGGGATCGCATGCATGTGCGAATCAGCCTGGAGCTTTTGGATATCGAGGCTTTTCTCCACAGTCACGAATTGTGTAGGCAAAATTCGGC
>NW_015176549.1:68356-80671 GCF_001447785.1 Gekko japonicus | reverse complement strand
TAGGGAAAATTTGGGCTCCTTGAAAGACACACACACATCCAAACATCCCTGCAGTTAGAACTGTGCAGATCTGAAAAATTTCTAGATGCTCAGCCAGTGATGATGATGGTTTGCCTGTGGGTAGAAACCAAGCCTTGCGGCGTTTCTCAAGACCCATCCTTTTCTCTTTTTTTAACGGGGCCGGCAATAGCGTTCCCAGCAGCTGTATTTATTGTTCCCCTTCCTCTCTCTTTCCTAGGGCTCCCGTTCTGGTGGCGCTGGCCCTGATCGAGAGCGGGATGAAATACGAAGACGCTATTCAGTTCATTAGACAGTAAGTGCCCGGCAGTAAACCTCCGAGCTGCCTGCCGCTAATGCAGAGACAAACAGCTGGGTGTTTGCGGAACAGCTCCACTCAGGAGCATCTTTAGACGCGCCGAGCAGAAAATGCTGGCGGCTATGGAGGAGGCAAAGCCCGGTTCTAGTACAGAGCCAACAGCGGAAAGCCGAGAGTTCCCTTGTTCTCCACTCCACTCCCCCATATTTGTTGTTGTTGTTGTTCAGTCACAGTCGAGTCTAACTCTTCACGACCCCATGGACCACATCACGCCAGGCCCTCCTGTCCTCCACCGTCCTCCGGAGTTTGCTCAACTCTCCCCCATATAGTGTAGGCCCATGAATGGGAAAGTAGCCTGGGAAAGAGACGGCTTAGAGGGGACATGATTGCAGTCTTCAAGTATTTGAAGGGCTGTCATGTAGAAGATGGAGCGGATCTATCCTCTCTTGCTCCGGACTGCAAGACTAGATCTAATGGGTGGGAATGACAAGGGAGTCGTTACCGGCTAAATATCAGGAGAAACTTCCTAACTGTAAGAGTGGTTGAGCAGTGGAACAGTCTGCCTCGGGAGGTGGTGGATGCTCCTTTGCTGGACGTTTTCAAGCGGAGGCTGGACGACCATCTTCCGGGTGTGTTGTAGGGCTCTCTTCCGGCTCTGCTCCTGCAGAGTGCAGGGGGTTGGACTAGATGACCTGCAAGGTCCCTTCCAACTCTGTCATTCTATGATTCTGTGACTAGAAATCGTGGCGACCTCTGGCGACTCCTACCAGGGGCACGGTGGATGTAGAAGTGGCTTGAGAACCTGCCTCTGCCTCCCGACCCTGGTATTCTTTGGAGGTCTCCCATCCAAATACTTGCCAGGGTCGGCCCTCTTAGCTTCCGAGACCTGATGGGATTGGGATTGGGATTGCCTGGGCTATCCAGGTCAGGCGTCAGCGACACCTTTCGATTTCTATCCTCACATCAGCCGGTCATCCAGGGTTCGGGAAGGACCAAAGTGAACCCGGGGATCTAGTGAAAACTGGCGAGGAAGAATGGCGGAGGATTATGGCCCATCTGGCTTCCAAGCTCGACTTGGCGAGAATAGCCGCGTGTCCTCTTCCTCGGAGCCAGTGGCTGTGGCCAGCAGCAGCTCTCTAGTGTCGGCTCTGCATCTTTAATCTTCTTAGCACATTCTGCTCAGGCCGCTGAAATGGGGCTTGTTTGGTCTCTCCGGTGCTCTCGACTGAGGCCTGTGGGCATCGTAAAGGCCCTCGGGAGTTGGCTGGGAGCATCATATGAACATAAGGAACATAAGAGAAGCCAATGCTGGATCAGGCCAGTGGCCCATCCAGTCCAACACTCTTGTCACACAGTGGCCAAAAATACCAGATCCCATCAGGAGGTCCACCAGTGGGGCCAGGACACTGTCAGGATCCTCCACACTCCACACAAGGCTTCATAAGAAGATAAGTGTTTATTAGAGTTTCCAGTACCAAAGAACTCGTTTACAGCTTGTGTCAGGAATGGCCGTCAGAATTAGGGCCTCAGACTTACAGTAAACGTAAAAATCCCCCCCACTGAGTAGAAGCCAATGATTATAGTTTGCACGCACAGGCAGAAGAAGGCAAACGGCAAAGCTAGAAGCCGTTACTTTTCCCAGCCGAGAAAGTGCCGCTGGAAACTACAAGGTCAAGCCAGAGATAGCGCTGGACCGGGTAGAGCTGAGAACAAGGATGATTGGCACCCCTCCGAATTCCGGATCTATGACAGGGCTACCTGACAGACACTAGAAGCCCTCCCGCTGTTGCTCCCACCCACCCCCCAAGCACCCATCAGGGCTCACTTCTTCAACCAACCTCGAAGGAGGGGAGGGGCTGTGGCTCACTGGCAGAGCATCTGCTTGGCACACAGAAGGTACCAGGCTCAATCCCCGGTAGCAGGTGAGGGCGGTCTGGCTGCGACATCTGCCACCCCCTCTGATCGACAGGGTTGATTTGGCTGATCTGGCTGGGCGGGTGTCCCCTCCCTCCCTCCCCGCTCCATGTGACCTTGCGCGCTCAGTCGAAGAGGGCAACCATGTTCCCTCTAAGCTGTGGAGTCCTGTGAGCAAAAATTCTACTTTGTGAGCTACTGGCCCTAAAGTTGTGAGCGAGCGATTTGGCTGCTGCATAAATTAGTTTGCTCCGGAGCCATCTTTCCTGAGCTAAGACAAAGATGTGTGAGCCGGAGGCTAAGAAACTGTGAGCTAGCTCACACTAACTCAGCTTAGAGGGAACACTGGCGACCATCCCAGATAGAAGGAGTGTACCGTTCTTCGGCCAAGGGTATACGATATCTGCGCTCCCCTGCTGGAACCTCCAATCCCCGGTGTCTCCAGTTTAAAAACCTCACAGTAGACGATGTGAAAGACCCCCTGCCTGAGACCCTGGAGAATCGCTGCCAGCCTGAGCAGGCAATACTGACTTTGGTGGACCCAGGGTCTGATTCAGTGTGAGGCAGCTTCATGTGTGCTCATGAGGAAAGGTGGAGTATAAAGGTGTGGACAAAAATTTTAAGGACTCACCTGTCTGCCATCTGGAACCTGGGCACTTTGACTCCCCCACTCCCCCCCTACTGGCAGCCTCCCCAGTTTTTCCACCCGAGGACAATGTTCCCTCTAAGCCGTAGAGCCCTGTGAGCAAAAATTCTACTTTGTGAGCTGCTGGCATTAAAGTTGTGAGCGAGCGATTTGGCTACTGCATAAATTAGTCTGCTCTGGAGCCATCCCTTCCTGAGCTAAGATGAAAATGTGTGAGCCAGAGGCTGAAAAACTGTGAGCTAGCTCACACTGACTCAGCTTAGAGGGAACACTGCCTGAGGACCATATTTGCGTCTCTGATGGCTCTTCCGGCACTGGATGCAGGAAGAGCTGGTATCTGGCTCAGGAAACCTTCAGTATCAGGCAGAGATGTTCCGCCAGGCTTTTAGTCTAGGGCAACAATGGGAGGGAGACTGGCCCCCTTTTTCTCTTTTTTCCTCTATGGGTCCCACATGCCCTGCCGTGCGGTGTAGCGGTGTGTGGCCGGCGATGGAGGACTATTTATCGCCATCCTGATTGGTTCCAGTGTCATGTTTATTATTTGTGATTTAAATTATAGATCAACTGTGTTTTTTCACTATTTTTAGTGTTGTAAATCGCCCAGAGCCTGCCCTGCAGGGTGGGCGATTCATAAGTTTAACTAAATAAATAAGAGACCCCCATTTGAGAGAGGGGCTGTGGCGGTGCTCTTGGGAAGAACCTCTGCTGTGCCTGCAGAAGGTTCCAGGTTCAGTCCCCAGCACCTCCAGTTGAAAGGATCAGATGGCAGGTGATGTGAAAGACCTGGGAAATCCAAGTTTAGATCCCCAGCATGTCATGGAAGCTCTCTGGGTGACCTTTGGCCAGTTGCACACTCTTTGCCTAACTTCCGTCACAGGGTTGTTGTGGGGATAAAATGGAAGAGAGGAGAATGACATAAGCCGCTTTGGGTCCTGTCACGATCTGTATAGGACTGGGAGACAAGGCCTAGAGGCCTAGGTCCAAGGAGACCTGTGTGGGAGTGGAAAGCAGACAGCCTACAATCCCCACAATGCTTAGCGACGGTTGTAACCAATCGGTGTCCAGGGATTGTGTGAGGAGATTGGGACTTAAGCTTTGTGGGCTGTGGAACTGTGTTCTTTGCTCTTCTGCGGTCTTCCCTCTCACAGAGTTAAAACTGAGGGGACAGTCTGGTCTGAGAGAAAGATCCCTCACTTGGGACAGAGTGAGTACAGGCACAGGCCTGGTATAAAAGGGCAGTGGGCCTTGAATAGTAACCAGTTAAGAGAAATAGGTAGTCGTGTTGTTTTATTTTACCTTTAGACACTGTTATATATTATAAAGCACCTTGTCTTGTTTTCCTTGCCCCAGTACTGTATTAATAAACCATTTGTTTAATGTTCTCTGTCTGTTCATCACACCTATGTTTCTCGGCTTAAAAGGAGCGTTTTAGTTGGGCTTGGGAGGGTACTCTGGGCCTTCCCAAGGGACCCTAAGTCCAGAGTGGTGGCAGCTGAATGTGGCGACCCACAGGGGGTCATGAAAGGTCCCCATTGGGGAGATGGCAGCTTATAAACAAAGTAAATAAATAACTAGTCCTCCGTTGTTTTTCCCCTCCTCAGGAAGCGCCGAGGGGCGATCAACAGCAAGCAGCTGACGTACCTGGAGAAGTACCGGCCAAAGCAGCGGCTCCGTTTCAAGGACCATCAGAATCACAAGAACAAGTGCTGCGTCATGTAACCTCAGTAAAAAAAAACCCTGCCTCTTGCCAAAACAAAGAACACACACGATGCACACCAGACACACGTACAGGGAGGGTTCGGTATCGACCTTGCCCTTGGGGAATCTCTCAAAAAGTTATTGCTGTATCCATGACTCTTTTTGAAGCCTGGGAAGAAAGACAGCAGAAGCCCCCTGGCCCTTGGCGCTCGGAGGCGAGGGCTCCTCTTTCTTTCTTCCCCAGATGCTGCCTATAAGCTGATTTCTCGGCAATGACAGGGTAACCCCCCCCCTTTCCCCCCCAGTGCAATAACTCCTCTTTTCTGTTGCTTTCCTAAGGCCCGAGCAGGTGCATTATCAAGCTGGGAGGGATCTGTCTGGTCTGCCTGTGCATCCCCCCCCCCCCCCCCCGGGGGTGTTTTTTTGTGGCTGATTTAATGGGTGTTCTTGGGCCAGAACAGAGTCTTTTGTGGGCCAAGTATGGCGCTGGCTTTGCACTGCCCAGCTGTGCTTTGAGAAGAACAGAATGTGCCCCACCCCACCCTTTTTCTTCCCCACTCCCACCTGGATACCAGCTGTTCTAAAGGGTAGAAAACTGCAGGGAGTAGTTTGACTGCCTGGCATGGGGAATGGTGTTTGGGTAGCTTAAGGGGTGGGGAGCACTCGTGAGTGTACCTGTTCAGTGTAGCCGAGGGCCCCTGTTATGACCGTTGAACTTAGCCCATATTCAGGGGAGGGAGAGTTCTCCGCCCCCCCCCACTCCACCCCAAGTTGCAGTGATGTTGGTGGCTCCTATGGGACCTCAGAAAACAGAAGCACATGGTTCGTAGAAGCTGATGTGCTTCTGATGTGTGGCGTTTTTGTCTCCCTAGCTGTACGGGCTGGGTGTGCATTTCATATCTAACCTTACTTGAGCTAACAAAATTTCATATACGACCTCATTCGAGCTAACGAAATTTCCGCCCCTAGCTCGAATAGACACCCGAGTGCCGGGGGGGGGGGGGGGAGTGATAATGAAAAGGTTTGCGAACAAATAATAGGAGGGTTCTGGAATCAGTAGCATAAGACTTGGAACCAGCCACCTGGGGATAGGTCAAGATGGATAGCCACGTTAGTCTGTCTGTAGCAGTAGAAAAGGGCAAGAGTCCAGGAGCACCTTAAAGACGAACCAGATTTGTGGCAGGGGGGGGGGGTTCGTAAGACGCTGCTTACTTCTTTTTCTGTATCTGAAGAATTGAGCGGTGCCTCGCGAAAGCCCCTCCCCGCCACAAATTTGGTTAGTCTTTAAGGTGCTATTGGACTCTTGCTCTTTTTTACGGCTAACTGGGGGCAGAGGAACGTCTTTGGTCGTAGACGAGATAAGAGTGGAAACGGGGGTGGTGGAGGGGGGTGGACCATCTGATCCCCCCCCATTGACATCTGCAGCACCTAAGCCCATGCTGTGATGGGGTTGTGCCACATAAACGCCTCCAAGGAGGGGGGAACCCACAGCATCCCTGACCGACCACATCCATCGTTGTACTGCCATTACTGTTAAGTTTTTCCTAATATCCCGCCGATATCTCCCCACCCATAACTTAAACGTATTATTACGAGCGCTGTCCTAAAGTGATAGCTTTAAAGTGGGGAGACGCGGGCGGGCAGAGGGGGCATTCACTGAATGCTTTCAACCAAGAGGTGTCTCATCTCCTGGTGGGGCCCGGCCCTAGCTGGCTTGCGTTACATGCTGCGTAGGCCACCGAGAAAGCCACTTTGCCTGCCCGTGTTACCCTCGTTGGGTTGTGGCCTTACCTTCGCGCAGCAGCCATACTGCTCCTTTTGCATCCTTACTCTAAGCCCCTCGCGCTTTGGGGCTGCCCTCTCAAACCACAGCTTGCTTGTGAGACAGCTCCATCCCACAATCCTTTGGTCCCATTGTGGCACCTCAAGGGGCACCCCCATGGTGGCCAATTCCTTTCTGCACAGAGGCACACGTGGGAATGCTCGCTAGCCGGTTCTCGTCAGGGTGGTAAGTAGGGGTGTGCAGCAAAAAAAAAATTCGGCCCGAAGAGGATTCGGCCGAATCGGGCAGAATCAATTTTGACCGGCATAAAGCCTCCTGCATGTCAATTTCGGCATTACCAGCCGATTCAGGAGTCTTTTGGGCCAGCCGAATGTCAGTTTCAGCCCCATTATATCCTATGGGCCATTGAAGTCAGTGGCGAAAACATAGGGTATATTCTGGGGGCTGGAGGGGAGGGGGTTTGAGGGAGAGGCTCCAAACTCGCAGGTTAGCTGCTGGAGCCTCTCCCCAAGATACCAACCAAGTTTCAAGAACATTGGACCAGGGGAGTCCAATTCTACGGGCCCTCAAACAGGTTGCCCCTATCCCCTCCATTGTTCTCTGTGGTGGGAATAAAAGTTCTTTTTTTCGGGGGCAAGCCAATTCCGATCAGAGAATCCGAATTGGCCTGCAGCAACCCGAAAGGGATCCAAATGGGCCATTTTCGGGGGTGCATTCGGTTCGGACGAACCAAATGCACATCCCTAGTGGTAAGTCTGCACCTGGGCGGTACCTCCTCAGACCCACCCCGGGGCGGGAGATCCTACGACTGAATGCTCCTCCATACTAATTGCCCGGACGAACCGAATGCACATCCCTAGTGGTAAGTCTGATCCTGGGCGTTACCTCCTCAGAACCACCCCGGGGCGGGAGATCCCATGACTGAATGCTCCTCCATACTAATTGCTACGAGTAGGGTGCTCCTCCTTCCCTCCCTCCCCCATCCCTGCACGCAACAAAATGCCACGTTGGGGAGAAGTATGCTTTCTGACACGCAAATTTTCTGTGTGCAAGGATTGGGGGGGTGGATAGGGAGGGGAGCACCCCACTGGTAGTAGTGACATCCAGGCGCAGGGAGAACTCAGCTGGAGAAAGGTAGAGGGAGTAACATGCTAAGGAAGAGACTTTAAATGTCCACTGGCTGGAGCCAAGGATTTTTAAGTGATCTGCGGCAACGGCAACCTTTTGCCCTTTGGGGGACGGTGGTCGGGCCGCGCGTCGTAAGAAAAGTCCTCCTAGTGCTGACGGAAAAGGGGCCGTTTGTGCATGGGAAGATGTGGAGCCATTTCAACAAGTTGGAGAGTTCAGGAAGCGAGGAGAGGATAAGGCAGGGGTCCCTGACGTGGTGTCGGGGGGCGCTGTGGTTCCCACCAACACCTGTCCTGGCACCCACCAGGTGTTTTTAGAAAGTGAGCGGGGCCAATTGGACTTTTGCCTGGCAAGACTTCTAATTGTCCCTTTGGCAGCAGCTGCCACCGCAACTCAAGGGCCTTCACTGTATAACTGAAGTAAGCTCAGGCAGCCATTTTGTGGCTGGCTCCACTTCCTGTGGCGGCCATTTTGTGGCTGGCTCCACTTCCTGTGGCGGCCATTTTGTGGCTGTGCCCCCCATGCTGGCTCAGAATTCCAAAGGTGCCTGCAGGCTCAGAAAAGGTTGGGGGATCCCCGGGATGAGGAATGAATTTGCCTGTAGCATCATCCCCCCCCCCAACCTCCGTTTTGGGAGGCCTACCACAAGCCCTGCACTGCCACTAGTTTTTTGAGGCAAGTAGGCGAATGAATCTCTTCTCGTTCTTCGTAGGTTGTGAGGAGGGACCCAAAGACTCTTAAAGCTTCTGACACGCCGCGCTTTCCTCTTCCCTTGAGCTCTTCAGCTCCACCTCGTTCATGGCTGCTTAACTTTTTCAATTAAACATTGCAAGACACGACGCATTTCCCCCCTCCTTATGAAGCAAAATCACGTGGGTGCTCTCAGGCGCTTAACCAGGCAGGCAGTTTTGCTGACGCCGTTGCTGAGCCCGTTCGCTCACCAGCGAAAGCATCCTGTGTCCGCATTCCCTCCTTGGCCAGGGCTTGGTGGTGTTCTCCCAAGTGCCGTTCACTAGAGAGGATTGTTCTCGGGCCGTCTTTGAGGCCAGCCTTCTGTTTAACGCATCCCTCTTGATATCTGTTTGGAGTCAGATGGCATCCTTTAACTCAAGTGGGGTGGTTCCTGGGGGGAAATGCTTCACGTTGGCTCCAGTGTCTGCCTTCCATCAAGTCCTCATTTGGCCTACAAAGATGTCCCCTGACAGACGTGGCGCTTGTCTGCAAGATGAAGACTTGGTGGATCCGTAGACCCAGCTTAGTGGAAGGGAGTCGTTGAATGCCACCATCTTGATACAGGAAGTGCTCCCTTCGAGAGCCCCTTTGAGAGCCAGTTTGGTGTAGTGGTTAAGTGCGCGGACTCTAACCTGGGAGAACCGGGTTTGATTCCCCACTCCTCCACTTGCAGCTGCTGGATGACCTTGAGCAAGCCGTAGTTTTGTCAGAGCTGTCCTTGAAAGAGAGCAGTTTCTGTCAGAGCTCCCTCAGCCCCACCTCCCTCACAGGGTGTCTGTTGTGGGGAGGGGAAGGGAAAGGAAAGGAGTTTGTAAGCCGCTCTGAGACTCCCTTGGGTAGTGAAGGGCGGGGTATAAATCCAATCTCCTCCTCTTCCTCTTCTTCAAAGTAGAACTTCTCAGTGCCGCCTGGCATCCTTTCCAACCTCACCGGCTTTGACAAGCGATTTGGCAGCTTTAGAACACCCCTTTTGCTTGGGCTCTCGTAGATGTTCTTTAGAGTTGGCCGCCTCCGAAGCCAGGTGTCCAGCTTTCCATACCTTGTAAGTGCAGTCTCGAGGGCACCGTGTCCAGCTTGAATTGCCCCTTTGAGGGGGAAGGAGGCAGAAGAATATAGCCGTGTGGCAGCCCCTCTGCTCAGCCTGCTTTCCTTTCCCACCCTTGAAGCCTTGATCAAAGTGTGGGGGCGTGGGGCATGCCGGATGCTCGTAGAGGTCCCCAAAATCCAACTCCTCTCCATTTTGCACATGGCATTGCCCTACAACAGGTGCTTGGTAAGGCATAGCAAAGAGGAGCCATTCCCTGTGGCGCATGACTAGTTTCCATGCGCGACTGCCAGCGAAAAGCAGTAATCTATGTGCAGGAAGTGACCTTTTCAAACCCGGCCGTCGGTAGCTCCGGTGCTAAACACGAGCCCCCCCTCCTGGCTCATTCCCGCACAGAGGGTCACTGGATTCCCACCAGTGTGGAAACTGTGCCGTGGAAACCCAAAGCCACATCCTTCCCGCTTTTCTGTTTTTCTTTTGCTTTCAGTAGTCAGTTCGGCTTTTTATGCCTGGAAGCAGAAGCCGCAAGATCTTTGGCTGCTGCGGTCACGCCATTTTATTTGCAATCGGCAGGGAAGTGTCTTTCTCACAGCAGTTAGGTTCGAGTCCGGCAGCACCTTAGAAACCAACAAGATTTTCGGGGTCTAATTTTTCGAAAGTCAAAGCAGAGCATCGCTCGTCCCTTAAGATGCTACCGGACTCAAATATAGAAAAGCGGGAAGGATGTGGCTTTTGGTTTTCACGGCGCAGTTTCCACACCGGTGTAGGACTCATGTGACATCCAGTTGTCTTTTGCTTTCAGTACTCGGTTCGGTTTTTGATGCCTTAAAGCAGAAGCCGCAAGATCTTTGGCTGCTGCGGTTACGCCATTTTATTTACAATCGGCAGGGAAGTGTCTTTCTCACAGCAGTTAGGTTCGAGTCCGGCAGCACCTAAAGCAGAGCATCGCTCGTCTCTTAAGATGCTACCGGACTCAAATCTGAATGTTCTCCTGTAGACCAGCACAGCTACCCTCTGCAACTTTCCTTACAACCGATGCCTTGCTCTCAGCACCCAAATGTGTGGCCTTCTTTGTGAACATTCGAAGCCAAGTGTTTTTTAGAAAGTGGGCAGGGCCAAATGGGGCTTTGACCCAGCAAGGCTTCTGATTGGCCACTGGAGATTTGATTGGCTGTGCAGGTTTTTTTTAAAAGGTTGCTTTGTCAGCAGCTGCCATCACAGCACAGAGAACTTCACGGTGTCTCTATAAGTGAACAGTGGCGGCCATTTTGTGGCTGGCTCCGCCTCCTGTGGTGGCCATTTTGTGGCTGGGTCCGCCTCCTCTTGCGGCCGTTTTGTGGCTGCGCTCACTCTTGCCCAGCAGAGCTTCTGACTGGCCACTGAAGATAAAATAACATGGGTGCAGCAGCAGCTGCCACAAAGTGTTGGTTTTATACTCTCTCCTCTTTCCCCGTATGTTTTTTTTTCTTAAAATTTCAGCTCCTTCTGTGTGCACGGCTCCACCCCTTACAGCAGACACTTTATGGCTGCGTCCACCATCATGTGTCAGAATTTCAAAGGTGCCCACAGGCTGAAAAGGGTTGGGGACCCCGGTCTGGAGAATATAGAAGCCCCCAGAGTACAGACAGGATGATTTTTACCACTTCTGCAGACTATATTAACTGACGTGATAGGGGTGTTGAGGCAAAGAGGCACAGAACACCAAAAATGCTTTAAAAAAAAAAGACACAAATCCCCCATCTTTTACGAACAGGTGTCTTCTGAAAGCATTCCTCGCCCCCCCCCCCCCCCCCCCCCCCATTCACATTCTTTTGCAAAACTCTCCGGGTTTAAGCATTCGCTGCACCGAGAAATCTCTTCAGAGTACCGTTTCAGCCGGACACAGACATACCAGCATTTTAAATAGCCTTATAGTATGGAAGTCTTGAAGTTTTAAAGTGAAATTAAAATCTTGCGTGTATTCTTTAGCCGAAAGAAACTTGTAAAAAGGAGGAGAGAGAAAAAGTCGCAAAGCCTCTCTGTGTTTATGCGTGTGTGTACGTGTGTGTGTGTTTTCCAGGTATTTCAGAGGGAGACGCCGATCTTCCTCAACAGCTTTTGCTCTGAATTCCCACATGTGGGACTCAGTGAGTTTCAACATCTTTGGTCCAGCTTTGATCTGGCTTACAATATCCAGCAGTGTAAATTTGCACACTGGCATAATGGAGTGTCCGTTCTCCCGGTTACGTGTCATGAAGTGAAGTCTGTTACGATAAATAAATAAAAAGCCGATCACAACTCCCCCCCAAAAAATGTAGAGAAGCCACGACGAAACTTCTTCTTTACTGCTAAATGAGATGTTCGAGTTCTTGCCTTTCGAAAGTAACCTATTAAAGTGATATTTCGGGAGCGGAGAGCCATCTTTTTGACCCTCCTTCGTGTGCACCAGCCTCCCCCCGGGCCACCGGGTTAGTGATCCATGTCCCTCTTCCCCAAGAAAGTCCCCAGAGAGACAGCCCAAGTCTGCTTCTGTATGTACACGATGTATCAGCCCAAATGCAACTGAGAGGGAAGGCACTAACGGTTTCCACATCTCCCCGCCCCCAAAGAACCTTACGTGGAAGTACGCTCCTACAACATCTTCATAAAGTCTGGACTGGCCCCTGAATTTTAGCAGCAAGATTGGCTTGAAGTAAGCAAGGCCGCCAAGCCCGATCATCGCTTCCTGTGGCCTATTGAGTCGAAAGGAAGTCGGCATTGCGGAACACCTAAGGGAATGAGCTGTGATCGGAGGAAGTCCCTGGTTCAAATCCCCTCTCTGCCAGGAACTTGCTAGGTAGGTTCTCTCCCTGCCTCAGTCCCCATGTGGATATTGGGGCGCTGGTACCGACCCACCTTAAAGGGTTGACTGCAACAGACTTGTGCAAAACGTTTTGGAAGTGCTAGATAAGTGCTAAGCATGGGGTATTCATGGAGACAGGATGACGGTGTCTTGGGAAGAGGAATGTGATGGTGTATTGCAAGAAATCGAACTAACCCCCACTCCTGGCTTCATCCTTGACCTCATAACACCC
>NW_015176549.1:60893-68008 GCF_001447785.1 Gekko japonicus | reverse complement strand
CGAAACGATCTTCACAAGGGATAGTTGCTGGTCATTGCTGGGCCCATACAACTAGTTGTCCCCCCCCCCATGTACAAACCATTGGCCCTGTATTCTAAGAGCCCTAGAGCAGGGTGGGAGGAAGTCACGCCCGACATTAACACTGCCAAAGCGAATGTGAACTGAGCCAAAAGTGAGCTCGCTAAACCGCTGGTGTCTAAGGAAGTTTCTAGTCCTCGGTGTGGTTTTCCAGGGAGCGTTGGGTTCCACTTTAATAGAAATCTGTGGGGGGGGGTTCCCCCTCACAACGTTTTCATAGAAACACTTTGGTTTTCGTCCCGATACCTTCAGCGGTGGGATTTTGCCTGTCTCCCTCGCCCTAACCCGAAAATTCTATGAGCAATCGCTGTAGAATGTTGCCGAAAATGAGATTTTGGGGAGTGGGGAATCTTTCCTCTGAACCATAGCTAAGTTATTATTATACCCAGTGCTTTTATATCAGGCAGGCATCATTTCCGGCATAGGCCAATGACGTCTAGAATTCTGGACGCTTTATAACAGATTTTTAAAAAAATAATAAAACCCGTCTCATGCAAAACTATGCCTTTTTTAAAATCACCTTTGTTTTTCTCTTTCTGTTTTTTTCTTTTTGAATTGTGAGAGGTTTCCTGAAAGTGTATTAAGGTGATTTGAGGAGGGGCACCTCCAACAGGCAATTTAAAAATAAAAAAGGTCTTCACTGTTTTTATACGTGGTTTTATGTGGTAGCGGATCTCTCCATGGTGTGTCAGGGTGACACTATTTTAGAACAAGTGTTCCGTTTCAGATAGCCCAGTCTCGGAGACTTGCCTGACTTCACGGGACTCGAATTCAGCTCTGCTGCTTCTTCCCCTACTTTCTTCCGAGACGATCCTACTTCTTCACCCAAAGAGCGACTAACACGTGGGATGCACCGCTGCAGGAAGTGGCGGCGGCTACAAGCATGGACAGCTTCAAGAGGGGATTGGAGAAACCTATGGAGCAGAGGTCCATCAGTGGCTATTAGCCACAAGGGTTAGACGGAACGCTCTGCCTGGGGCAAGGGATGCTCTGTATTCTTGGTGCTTGGGAGGGGGGGGCAACAGTGGGAGGGCTTCTGGAGCCCTGGACCTCGGGATGGCCCCTGGGTTTTGGCCACTGTGACACAGTGTTGGACTGGATGGGCCATTGGCCTGATCCAGAAGAAGAAGAAGAGATTGGATTTATACCCCGCCCTTCACTACCCAAAGGTGTCTCAGAGCGGCTTACCATCTCCTTTCCCCTCCCTTCCCCACAACAGACACCCTGTGAGGCAGGTGGGGCTGAGAGAGCTCTTGACAGAAACGGCTCTTTTTCAAGAACAGCTCTTATCAGAGCTACGACTTGCCCAAGGTCATCCAGCCAGGTGCAAGTGGAGGAAGAGTGGGGAATCAAACCCGGTTCTCCCAGATTAGAGTCCGTGCACTTAACCACTACACCAAACTGGCTCTAATCCAAAATGGCTTCCCTTATGTTCTTACCCCAGACAGCCGATGGGCACTGTCTGGCTCGAGACTTGCCCGTCTGCTGCTCTTTCCTTCTCTTGTTCCATTGCCTCCCTGCCAACATTGGCCTATGTGGCTGAGTCTCACTTCCCACATGCCCCGAGCCGGAAATTCATTTTGGGGGCTATCCTTTCCCCGACCACCCAGCAAGTGGTTCCCTTGGTTACTGGCAGCATCCAGACACGGCTCCCTTATTCCAAGTCATGCCATTGGTCCACCTAGCTCAGTGAACATTGACTCGTCAGTGCCTCAGGCAGAGAGAGGTTTTCCTGTTTTACCCAGAATCCTTCATCTGGAGGTGCCGAGGATTTGAACCAGAGACCGATATGTATGCGAAGTGGGTTGTCTACCATGGAGTCCCAGCCAAAGGCAGAGCCAAGGAACTTAATCCGGTAGGGCCTTGGTCCGTAGGCGGCTTCAAATGGCTGCTAACTGTGATGCCTGAAAGGAGCCTCCATATACAGAGGCAGCAAACCTCTGAATTCCAGTGCTGGGAGGCAGCAGCGGGGGAAAGCCTCAACTGCTAGGCCTCTGTGGCAGCTGATTGGCCACTGTCTGGAACAGGATGCTGGACTAGATGGTCCATTGGTTGGATCCATCAGGTTGTAGTTACCCATTCTGGCACCCAGAATACACCTGGTGGAGCGGGAAAGTCTTCAGAAGCTTGTGGAAGACAATCAAGGGATATAGACCAATCTCCCTGGAAGGGGAGTGGGGAAGAGATCAAATGGCATCTGCCATGAACACACTAGATCAGGGGTGTCAAACATGGGGCCCGAGGGCCGGATCAGGCCCCCGGAGGGCTCCTATCAGGCCTACAGTGGAACTGGCTGTCTTCTGCTGCTGCTTCCAGTTCTGCTGCTGCTGCGTCATCATAGGTTTGCAGCTTACAGATACACACCTGAACAGCACACTCAAGATTGCAACAGCACAGACATTTTGATGCAATAATTCAGAGCAAGCAGTGTCAATTATCAGACACGGTTAAATAAGCAAAATATTGCAAGAGTGCTCATGTTTTTATTTTGTTTAAAAAAAACCCTTTGTGTCCTTTATAAAGTTTATATCTCTGCTCCCTGGCATGACATTTTATGACACGCATGGCCCGGCCCAGCAAGGTCTCATTTAGGTCAGATCCAGCCCTCATAACAAATGAGTTCGACACCCCTTTAGCCTTGTGCAAATGGCCTTTCCCAGCCTACCGTGCTGGTGTGGGGGGCGAGAGGCCTCCCTTACAGGACTGTTGTAAAGAAGCAAGAAGAGAATGAGCATAAACACTGGATGCAATCGGAAGCTTGTGGCAGAGCAGGGGAAGAGGCCCACTGAAACTGGTGTGTGAATGTAGCGGTCTCCCTTCAGTCCTAGGCAGGGGTAATTTCATAGAAAAAGAGGTGCAGGAGCTCATTAGCATAACTTATTTACATATGCCACACCCCCTGACATCACTGGAAGTGTGTCAGAAGGCAACGCCCACCGCTCAGGCTCCACTGGACTGCTTTGGATTGCTAGATATTGGGGGGTGGGGGGAATGTGCAGATCTGTCCTCGCAGAGAAGGGAGAGCTTGTACCTGAATAAAACGTGGTCTTAAAGGTGCCACTGGACTGTTTTGGGCTCTGCAACTTACCTGGCTGCTTCTTGCTCTGACTGAGGGCTGCTGGGAGCAGAGGGTGGGGCTTGTTATATGTGCCCGCCCCCTGGGCTCTTTACTGCCGGAGCTGTCATGCTGGCCACATGACCACGGAAACGTCTTCGGACAGCGCTGGCTCTTTGGCTTGGAAACAGAGATGAGCACCGCAACCCTAGAGTCTGATTCGACTGGCTTTCGAGCAAGGGAACCTTTACCTAGGTATCTAAATCTTGTGGAGCATTGCAGTGACTTGTAAGAGCCAATTTGGTGTAGTGGTTAAGAGCGCAGACTCTAATCTGGGAGAACTGGTTTTGATTCCCCACTCCTCTGCATACAGTCTTGGCTCAGTCACAAGTTCTTTCAGAGCTGTTCTCTCAAGGGCAGTCCTCGAAAGAGCTCTCTCAGCCCCACCTACCTCACAGGGTGTCTGTTGTGGGGAGGGGAAGGGAAGGTTATTGTAAGCCGCTCTGAGACTCTGAGTGAAGGGTGGGGTATAAATCCAATCTCCTCTTCCTCCTCCTCCTCCTGATTCTAATTCTTGGTACTCCATTTGTGGAGTGAGGTAAAAAATATTTTGCATGCGCTCATAAATATATGCACACATAAATGAGGCCGACCCCAATGATGTGGAATAGTCAAGCGGTGTGGTACTTGGTTTCTGGCCACTCAGCAACAGAGTGTTGTACTAGATGGGCCATCAGGCTAATCCAGCATGGCTTCTCTTATGGTCCTATGTCTACTTGATTCTAGGGTTGCCAACCTCCAGGTGGTGACTGGAGATCTGGGATCACAACTTATCTCCGGGCGACAGAGATCAACTCGCCCTGGAGAAAATGGCCGCTTTCAAAAGGTGGGCCCGATGATATTACACCACGTTAAAGTCCCTCCCCTTCCCAAACCCCGCCCTCCTCCGGCTCCACCTCCAGCATCTCCAGGTATTTCCCAACCTGGAGCTGGCGCCCCTATGTCAGACCCAGATTCAAATCTCCCTTTGGCCGTACGATTGCCAACCTCCAGGTGGGGCCTGGAGATCTCCCAAAATTACAACTGATCCCCAGACGACAGGGATCACTTCCCCTGGAGAAAATAGCAGCTTTGGAGGATAAACTCTATGGCATTATAACCACCACCACCACCCTCGAGTTCCCTCCCCAGGATTGTTAGACAGAAACTCCGTCAAAGGTTGTGCTCCCCCCAGCCCAATTTGAGAAAGCACACGGCAGTCTTGTAGAGGAGAATCAGATCTTGTATTTTATTGATCAGCAAAGGAGGGAGGTGCAGACCCAATAAGGTTTTGGACACCACAGCTCTCCCTAAGGTTACAATGGGAGACATAGGGTTTTATACCCCCTATGACAGTTAGAAATAAATCACAATTATCGTTTCCATCAAACCTTGTCATATATCCGTCACTCCATTCTGATTGGGCTCGAACCTGTAGGCTGGATTTTCTCAGGCAAAAATATACCTCCTTCAGCTGAACAATAGGCCTTCTTTTCATTCTGTGAGATTCTAAAAAGTATCTAATTGTAACAAATATTGGTACATCATGCAGTGTTCTCCATCTAATGCAAGCAAACTGACGTCAGGAGCATGCACAGTTACAACTGGCCACTATAAGCAAGGTCAGTCAGCTACTGCCTGTCAGCCTTTGGTATTTTACCCAGAATGCCTTTAAGCAATGAACCAAAGTGAATATCTGAATAGATGTTCATGATTGATTTCAGTCACTGTGATTAGAATCATCAAAGGCACTTAACATAGGCACCATGGAAGCGTTAAGAGCACCTACTAAGTTAAACCTGTTAGGCAGTGGCAGAGTACAAAAGTGGTTCATAAAATGTGCGTACAACAGGATCCACCCTCTGAGAATCTCCAGGAATCGGCAATCCAGAGTTGGCAACCCTCAGACCACCTTGTCGGACAGAACTGGAAGAGCAATATGGGAAAGAAGAAGAGGAGGAGATTGGATTTGTACCCCAGCCGTGACTACCCGAAGAGTCTCAGAGCGGCTTACAAATCTCCTTCCCTTCCTCTCCTCACAACAAGACACCCTGTGAGGTAGGTGGGGCCAAGAAAGCTCTTTCGAGGACTGCTCTTGAGAGAACAGCTCTGCGAGAACCTGCAACTGACCCAAGGTCACCCAGCTGGCTGCATGTGGAGGAGCGGGGAATCAAACCCAGTCCTCCCAGATTAGAGTCTGTGCTCCTAATCACTACTCCAAATTGGCTCTCTGGAGAAGGACAGATGCTGCCCACAGTGGAAGGGTGTGATTCGAAACGTACAGATGGCAAGAAACTGACATTTCGGATCCCTTCGTGGCAGCCGCTGCCAGAGCCGAAGGCACTGCGAAATTTCGAAAGGGGTGTTTTTGCGGTCTAAGGTGGGTGGATGAAGAGGGCCAGGTGGAATGTCCTCTAGGCTTGGGTGGGACAGGGCTAAGCTGCGGTGACTCATTTGCTCGCAGGAAGAGAAAGTGCACGAAAGTATCCCGGGCCTTTGCAACCTTCCTGGCGCTCAGGGCAACGAAGCGGCAATTAAGATGGTTATCCGTCAGCCGAGGCTTCGGCACCTGAGTGACTCCTCGAAATGCAGGAAATTTGGCAAGTCTGCCCGGCTGACTCCCGCTCCGGAGGCCACACACCCAACTCAAATGGCTGATTCCCCCACTCCATCATATCCAAGGGGGGCAGACTATAATAATAATAATAATAATAGAAGTGGTTTGCCATTGCCTGCCTCTGCATTGCGACCTTGGACTTCCTTGACAGCTAGTTTCGATTTCGATTCAATTTTTCGATTTTATTAATCGCTTTCCCCACAAGTGGGCTCAAAGCGATTTACAGTTACACATTTTTAGACAGGGGACTAACAATGTTCATAGGGGATAGGAAAGACAACATATATTCATTTAATTGCACACGCCGTAGCTGCACGGTGGAAACGTATTCTGGCTTGGCTCAGTTCTGTCCCGAACGGCTGTGTCGACCGGCTTGATGACGTTGGGGCTTCAGGACCCGTATGTCATATCGCCACACTGCCACCGCCTGGCCGGAGCATCCCACTGCAGGGATTTTTGTAGCCGAGAAGTTTCTTCTGCCTTTTTCGATCCTGGAGCAGGACGTCCCAACCGACAGCTAACACCTTCCCACAGGGGAGTTGGTGTGCCTACCCTCTCTAAGGAGTGGTTCCCATTTTATCTACTCGCCGAGGCTTTCGAATCGCTGGGTGGACGATGAGCTGGGGACAACAGGCTGGCAGCTCACACCAGCGCGGGGCTCGAACTGACACAGTTCGGATGTTAAGACAGTGGGATATACCCACTGTGCCACTGCTCCCTACTGTGCCACTGCTCCCTATAAGCTGGAGGCTGCAGTGTGCCGGGTTGCTGTGAAGCCGTGGCATGCCTCTGTCCAGGTCCAAACAAAAGAACACGGTGCGCAAGCTTTCAGATCCTGCAGAAGTCTTCATTGGACTCATTGCTAACCAAAGACGGGCAGCTGCAAGCCCTGATCTTAAGGACTCTGATCCGAGCCAGCGTCAGCATACCTTAAGGCAGGGCAGGGGCCCGGGCCCAGAATCTCTGGCTGGGCCTGATGTTGCCCATGTCCCGGCACGTTCATTGGCTAGCATTGCCCAGTGCCACTGGTGAAAAGGCTGCAGGCTGCTGTGAGCACGGGCAAAGGGGGGGCTTGTGATAGGGTTGCCAAGCTCCAGGTGGGCACTGGAGATCTCCTGGAATTACAGTGGATCTCTGGCCTACACAGCTCAGTTTCCCCAGAGAAAATGGCTGTTTTGGAGGGTGGACTCTATGGCATTGTACCCTGCATTGAAAGCCAGTTCGGTTAGCAGCACGGACTCTAATCCGGGAGAACCGGGTTTGACTCCCCACTCCTCCACTTGCACCTGCTGGTGTGACTTTGGGTCAGTCACAAGTTCTCTCAGA
>NW_015176549.1:59675-60879 GCF_001447785.1 Gekko japonicus | reverse complement strand
CAGTCCTCAAAGGAGCTCTCTCAGCCCCACCTGCTTCACAGGGTGTCTGTTGTGGGGAGGGGAAGGGAAAGGAGATTGTAAGCCGCTCTGAGACTCAGGTAGTGAAGGGTGGGGTGTAAATCCAAACTCTTCTCCTCCTCCTCCTCCTCCTGATACCTCCCCTCCCCAAACCTCTACCCTCCCCAGCCTCCACCTCTAAGAACTTTCAGGCAAATCTCACCCCAGAGCTGACAACCCTTGCTTGTGAGCAGACAGTGGAAGAACACACAAGCAGTATGTGGGCAGGTGGGAGAGAAGGAGAACATGAGGAGGGGGCCAGATCGGAACTTTGGCCTATCAACTGTCTCAGGGATCATTAGTTGCTGTAGATTTCTCGGGTTGTGTGGCCATGGTCTTGGCATTGTAGGACCTGACGTTTCGCCAGTAGCTGTGACTGGCATCCTCAGAGGTATAACACAGAAAGATGGAGTACTCTCTGTGTCAAGGTGAGAAGGAAAATGGTAAGCAGGTAATTTATATCTACTCAGGAAGGTGGGGTAAGGCTGAGTCATTCTCTTGGAGTTCCCCAGGCTATGAACATGCTAATGGAGGAGCTTTCCTGAAGAGGTTCTTTTGAACATGGCATCTTCAGAGGTATAACACAGAAAGCTAATGACTCAGCCCTACCCCACTCTCCTGAGAAGATATAAATTACCTGCCTACCATTTTTCTTCTCACCTTGACCCAGAGAGTTCTCCATCTTTCTGTGTTATACCTCTGAGGATGCCAGTCACAGCCACTGGCGAAAGTCAGGTCCTACAAGGCCAAGACCACGGCCACACAACCCGGAAAATCTACAACAGCTAAGGAACTCCAGCCGTGAAAGCCTTCGACAACATATTATCTCAGGGATTTACAGGGGTCATTTTGTAGAAAAAGAGGTGCAGGAGCTCATTAGCATAACTCATTAGCATAACTTATTTGCATATGCCACACACCCTGACATCACCAGACGCGTGTCAGAAGGCAACACCCACTGCAACTTACCTGGCTGCTTCTTGCTCCTTGTGGCCCAGGGCTGCTGGGAGCAGGGGGCGTGGCTTTTTGCATGTGCCCACCCCCTGGGCTCTTTACTGCCGGAGCTCTGCTCCTGTGCGCTCCTGCAGGAAACGACCCCTGGGGATTTCCAACCTTTCTGAGCCTGTAGGTACCTTTGGAGTTCTTT
>NW_015176549.1:35855-59643 GCF_001447785.1 Gekko japonicus | reverse complement strand
TTTTTTGGTAAACAAAGTTTTTTTTTATTTTCATAAGAATTCGACATTTGACATTCAATCATTTACACTTTTCCATTGTTTACCCCATTCCCGTTTCCTCCCTTCCCCTCTGTGGCTTCCCGCAATGCTTCCCCCCCAACTCCACCTTGCTATACTTCATCCATTATATCATTTTCTTATCGTTACAATCTCAAGATAACATCATTTGACTTAATATTGATCTAAACATATTAAATTTTGTTTCACATCCCAGTTCTTTTCCAGATATATTTTAAAGTCACTCCATTCTTCAAAAAACACGTCGTCTTCTTTGTTATTCAACTTTTTTGTGATTTTATCCATTTCAGCCATGAACAGAACTTTTTGTATCCAGTCTTCAATCTCTGGTACTTTCTCTGTTTTCCAGCATTGTGCATAGATCATTCTCGCTGTTGTTATTAAGTACCAGAGTAAAGTCTTTTTAGTCGTATTGACTTCTTCCATTTTAAGTCCCAAAAGCAGAATTTCCGGTGCTTTTTTGAAAGAGCATTTCAGTATTTTTTGCATTTCAATGTGGACTTTTGTCCAAAAGTCTACAGCTTTCTCACAAGTCCACCACATATGGTAAAATGAGCCCTCATGGTTCTTACATTTCCAACATTTATTTGACATATTCTGGTTCATATTTGCAATTTTCTTTGGAGTCATGTACCATCTATACATCATTTTATAACAGTTCTCTCTGACATTGGTACACGTCGATATCTTAATGGAATTTTTCCACAAATACTCCCAGGTTTCCATAGGCACTTCCTTATTCATATTAATTGCCCATTTTATCATTTGCTCTTTCACAGTTTCGTCTTCCGTATACCATTTTAACAACACTTTGTACATTTTAGAGATATTTTTTCCCCCTCCACTCTCCCAAACATTTTCCATTTCATTTTTTTCCTCTCTAAAACCATAATTTTTCTTATCTGATCTAAAAAGATCACGAATCTGCATATATTTCAGCCACTCGTATTCATATTGTATTTCATTCTGCTTTTTCATTACCCATTCTGTTCCCTCTTTTTTAATTAGATCTCTATATGGCAACCAATCCCTGTCTCGCTGTCTTGAGTATGGTGTTAACACCTCTACTGGTACAATCCACAATGGTCTAACTTCACGAAAATATTTTTTATATCTCATCCATACCACAAACAATGCTTTTCTCACCAAATGAAGTTTAAAAAAGCTATCCATTTTTGTCTTATCATACCTTTGGAGTTCTGACGCAGGGCGGTGGTGGGCACGACCTCAAAACGGCTGCTAGAATGGGTGGGACCACAGGGAAGAGACCTATGTCTTCCCTGACTTGGATAGCCCAAGCTAGCACAACCTCATCAAAGTAGCAGTTCTCTTACAAAGGGAATTCAAAGGGAGATTGGAAAGGGAGACTGCTGAGTTGCAATGGATAATGAAGCTCAAGACACTACATCCTCATGGACTGAACTGAGACCCAGGTTCCCTGTCTCATTACCGATGCTGGTTTCTCCACTCCTGTTACCCCTCTGCATATCTCACCTAAATCCAATCAAGCCTGCTATTGTCATTCGCCTGCTAATGTCATTCGGCATCTGAGATCACTCCACTCTTCAAAATATAGGACGGATGGACCCCCATTCTAGCTGCATCTGAAGAAGCGAGCCGTGACTCACGGAAGCTCACCCCCTGCCACAATTTTGCTCCCGGTGCTCTTGCTCTTTTCTGCTGCTACAGACTCCAAAAACAACAAAACTGGGGCCAAAATCAGTCCAATAATACACTCTTAAACATTAAATAAGTATGCTAATACAATCACTTTTATACTTGATGATAGTATCTAAGTATACAAAATTAACAAAGTATACAACCTAACCATCCAATATCCTAATGTTATACAATACTAACATACTAACATACAGTAATACCACAGAATACCAATTGTTGCTAATAGCCAAAAAGTACTAGTAGACTTTCCACATGTGCTGTTAACAGGCAAAGGAATGTAAAGCTTGACAAAGCAGCTGGCTTGTGCTTGGTTTAGTCTCTTAACTTCCTCAGAAGCAAGTTAGCTGCAAAACAAAATCCATTGCAATGCAATCATACAATATTTAAATTGTAATACTCAACATAGTTTGTAAACCAACTGTTTTCTCTTACACAATATATATAAGCAGGGGTCTTGTTGTAGAAAAAGAGCTGCCGGAGCTCATTAGCATAACTCATTAGCATAACTTATTTGCATATGCCACGCCCCCTGACATCACCGGAAGTGACAGAAGGCCATACCCCCTGACATCACCGGAAGTGTGTCAGAAGGCCCGGCTACTTACCCTCCTGCTTCATCCTCATTCCCAAACGGAATGAGGATCGAAGCAATATTTAAATTGTAATACTCAACACAGTTTGTAAACCAACTGTTTTCTCTTACACAATATATATAAGGTAGTAAATTCCATTTTTTATCTCTTATTGTGGGTTTACAAACTGTGTTGAGTATTACAAATTAAATATTGATTGTATTAGCATACTTAATGTTTAAGAGTGTATTATTGGACTGATTTTGGCCCCAGTTTTGTTGTTTTTGGAATCTTGATACTGGGAGGGATGTTATTTGGGTTTGGCTAAAGGTAAAGGTAAAGGTTCCCTTGCTCGAAAGCCAGTCGAATCTGACTCGAGGGTTGCGGTGCTCATCTCCGTTTCAAAGCCGAAGAGCCAGCGCTGTCCGAATACGTTTCCGTGGTCATGTGGCCGGCATGACTAAACACCAAGGTGCACGGAACGCTGTTCCCTTCCCACCGAAGTGGTACCTATTTATCTACTTGCAATTCTTGCTTTCGAACTGCTAGGTTGGCAGGAGCTGGAACTAGAGACAGGAGCTCACCCCGTCTTGCGGCACCCGGGTCTTGAACTGCTGAACTACTGACCTTCCACAGCCTGCAGTTCAGCATCTTAAACACTTGAGCCACCGCAGCTCCATTGGGTTTGGCTACAGACAGACTAACATGGCTACCCATCTTGATTCATCTTCATCAGGTCTCAGATGAAGATGAATGGGAGAAAACCAAAGAAGTCCACGGTCGCTGTGCAGAGGCAGGCAATAGCAAACCACCTCAGAACGTCTCTTGCCTTGAAAACCCTCTGGGGTCACCACCATAACCTGGCTGCAGCTCGACGTTACTTTCCGCCACCAAGGCCTGTTTCTTTTTTCGCCTACGAAATCCAGATTGCATGACTGGCTTGTAGAATTTGCCCAAATTTGCATCCTCCTCCCAAATAGGCATCCTTTGCAAGTTTTCTAGAGCTGTGAATGACAGCATCCGTTGTGGTTCCTGTCGCTTCTTGCCCGGTGGGAGTTGTCATCCACTGGGATTGCCCATCGTAATAACACACCCTCAACGTTCTGCTCGACAAAGCAGCTCGAGTTCAGGTGAATCGTTTATAACTGGCACTGTGAAAACTGGCGTGACAAAAAGCTGGAGGTCGATTGCCTGTTGCAACTTGGGGGGAATCCCCCACAAACAGCAATAAAGGTGAAGTCTTTCCTGATTAATGGCTGAGACATCCAGCTTTTGGATTCCCACAGAAAGGGAAACCAGACTGTCTCCATGGTCAGCCAGCCAGCCAGTGGGATCAGGTTTAACAGCCAAACCTGGAGGTCCACCTTCAGAGGCAATCAATCTCTGAATCCCAGAGCCAGGAGGCAACAGCCTTTCTGCCCTGTTATTGGACCTGCAGAGAAATTGGCTGGATATTGTATGAGACAGGATGCTGGGCTAGATGGACCACTGTTCTGATCCCACAGGGTTCTACTGATGTTCTTATCAAGGGAAGGCCTCAGCATCTATGCTCTTTTGTTGGACCACCAGAGGAACTGGTTGGCCACTGGGTGAGACGGGATGCTGGACTAGGTGGACCACTGGTCTGATCCGGAAGGGCTCTTCTGATGTTCTCATCAGGGGAGGGCCTCGGCCTCTCTGCCCTGTTGTTGGACCTCCAGAGGAGCTGGTGCTGGCCACTGTATGACACACGATGTTGAACTAGATCAGGGCCGGCTCGCTCACTAGGCAAGCTAGTGTCTCGCCTAGAGTGTGGGGCCATCATGGGGGCGCTGGACTGAGCCACCCCGCCAAAAGCTCACGCCTCGCGCCCTGGCCACTGCCGCCTCTTCGCCCACCTGCCCCTGCATGACGATGGGTGGCAAGTAAGAAACTCTTGTCCTCCCATTGGCAGCTGCGGAGCAAGGGAGTCCGGCGGGGGGGGCAGAAGGGCAGCCGCGGCCTTCAAGGCAAGGGAGAAGCAGAGGTGGTTTGCTGTCGAAGACTTATGGTGACCCCAGCAAGGGGCTTTCAAGGCAAGGGAGAAGCAGAGGTGGTTGGCCATTGCAAGAGCACCGGGAGTCTTCCTTGGTGGTCTGCTGTCTAAGACTTATGGTGACCCCAGCAAGGGGCTTTCAAGGCAAGGGAGAAGCAGAGGTGGTTGGCCATTGCCTTCCTCTGCAGAGTCTTCCTTGGTGGTCTGCTGTCTAAGACTTATGGTGACCCCAGCAAGGGGCTTCCAAGGCAAGGGAGAAGCAGAGGTGGTGTGCCACTGCCTTCCTCTGCAGAGTCTTCCGTGGTGGTCTCCCACCCAAGTACCAACTCTGCTTAGCTTCCGTGATCTGACAAGACGGGGTCATACCATATTGCCTTTCCTTCCACATTGCATAAGTAGAAAACAATGCATAACAGCATGATAAGACACAGGGGTCATTTCGTAGAAAAAGAGCTAGGGGAACTCATTAGCATAACTCATTAGCATATGCCACACCCCCTGACATCAGGGGCCCGGCGGTGGACCTGCAAGGCCAGCGGGAGTGCGAGGAAGCCCCGCCAAGGCCCTCCCTGGCCCCAGGCAGGCAGGGGTGGGGAGAGGCAGGGAGGAAGCAACTTACCCTCCCTCTTCTCCTGCCTCCTCCTGGCTGAATGAAAGCTGGAAGCGGGGCGGCCGGAAGCAGGGGGCGGGGCTTTGTCATGTGCCCCGCCCCCCTGCACCTCACCCGGGGGGACTGCGTTCCCCCGCGTTCCCCCCCGAAATGACCTCTGATAAGACATACAGTAAACAGATAAGACATACTGTCAGGGCTTTTTTCTGGGGAAAGGCCGGAACAGAGTTCCGGAACCTCTTCAACAAAATTCTTTTTAAAAACGTTTTAAAGTTCATGAGTTTCCAGGGTACAGATTGAAAGCTTCATTTCCCTTCTTGAGAGTTCCGGCCCTGCATCCAAGCACTGTGTCAACTCACTCTGTGTAATCTGCCCTGAGCAATGCTCCCTCTATGCTGTGGAGTCTTGTGAGCAAAAATTCTACTCTGTGAGCTCCTGGCATTCAAGTTGTGAGCGAGCGATTTGGCTACTGCATGAAGTAGTTTGCTCTGGAGCCCTCCTTCCTGAGCGAAGACAAAAATGTGTGAGCCGGAGGCTAAAAAGCTGAGCTAGCTCACACTATCTCAGCTTATAGGGACTGCTGACTTGAGTCCAAGTGAGAAAGGCGGGTTATAAATAAGTTAAATAAAAATAAATAAAAATCTTTTGGGGCTCCACAGCAATATTTTTTGTGTTCGAGGGCAGATCAAATGTTCTAACTTTTTTTTTTTTAATTGTGGGTGTTAGATCGGACTTTTTAATTATCTTTAAGTGTTGGTTTCCTGAGTTTAGGAAGCCATCAGTAATCCACCATGAGACTTTAGGGAGCGGGACATTAATATTTTCAGTTAAAAAAAACAGAGCACATTAGTGTTTCATCAGCAAACAATGGTCCTTCTCTCCATAACCCCTGCACTTCTGCAGCCGGTCCCTTGGGTCGGCTTAAAGATGCCGTTCTACAACGAAGTTCACGGTGACCTTAACCTGAATCCTGGAGTGGCCAAGAACCATTTCCCCCAGCCGTGCTTCAAGGGAAGCTCCGAGAGGGAGAGAACGTACATCCGTTGGGACTGAGCCTTGAACAGAAGCCATGGCGGAGAAGAGGAACGTTCCACCAAAGCCTGACCTCCGATTGTCCATCAGAAGCTGCCAAACTAAACAGTGTGATGGACGCGGAATCTCCCTGCTCGTTGCAGGCCGCAGTTGGCCCTTCAAAGACAGCCTTTCCCCTCCCTTCGTTTTTCTGAAGAGTCAACTCGGGCACATCTCCTGCAGTTTCTGTTCCGTGTGGACTGTGGAGAGCTAGGAAGAGGGAGAGACGGCTCCCAGCAAGAGGAAGCAAAGCCAGCTCCCCCCCGGCCACACACACACACCCGTCCAGAATTTCGCATCTGTCTGAAGCTATCAAAGGGTGGAAACCAGAAGTCGAATGGAGGTTAACTCTCAGCTGGAGCGCTCTTTTCTGCTGGCGCAAGGGTAATCGGAGCAAACGCAAGGAGGAAAAACGAGAAGCGTTTTCTGTTGGCCAACTGGTCTTGGGCGGTCTCTTCTTCCTTGGGAAACCGGGCCCAACCGATATCCTTGCGGCCCACGTGATTCCGGAGAGGTACCCTGCCACATTTCCACAGCCACTGAGATGACTAAAGATGTTAAGTCACCATGGGAATATTTTTTTTCCCCCTGGAGCTATCAAGTCATGGCTGACTTATGGCGACCCTGTAGGGTTTGCAAGGCAAGAGACGAGCAGAGGTGGTTTGCCATTGCCTGCCTCTGCGAAGCAAACCTGGACTTCCCTGGTGGTCTCCCATCCCAGTGCTAACCACAGCTGACCCTGCTTAGCTTCCAGGATCTCAAAACAAGGGGTGGGGGTGGGGAATGCATGTGCCCAAATTTAACATCAACGATCAATACATTTAATTAGACATATAAAGGTCCCGTTCACACGAGGGAATTTGGGCCGGCAGCAGGACAGTTCAGGGGCGGTTCAAACGGCCGTGATCACACCACAACATCTGGGAAGCGTGGTGCTTCCGTCCCCGAACTGTCCCATCCATGCGATAAGGCGCATCAAGTTGAACCACCTACCGAGGTGGTTCATCTCCTTGGTGCGCCTCAACCCGGAAGTCTGATCGCCGGCGCGTCCTTGCGCCGGCGCATCCCGGGCTCCCAGCCGAACTGCGCATGCTCCGACATGCGCAGTTCCGCTGACTCTTCGGCTTTGAAACGGAGATGAGCACCGCAACCCTAGAGTCGGACTCGACTGGCTTTCGAGCAAGGGAACCTTTACCTTTTTAAGACACATAAAGTACTCAGAACAAATTTTCCATAAACAACAGGTAGAAATTCACTGGTAAAGTTTTCACAGGTAGAAATCCACAGGTGGAGTTCTCCCACAAACAATTTGTAATAATTTCAAAAAGGTCCTTGCTCTGTAAGGATGTAGTAGTGTCTCTGCCAGCCAACTCGACGGACCCCCCCGGTTCTAAATCCGTTTCAGTAATTTTTTTTCAAGAATCATGCTGGATATAGACATCCATAAAGCATATTCAATGGCAGTAATCTTCAGTGATTTCTTCATCAATACAATAGCATAATGCCATCAACAGACAAGTCACTGCACTCCCAATACTGTAAGCAAAATTCAATATGAAATATTGCCAAAAGCAGTCCCAGAAATAACTCTTACCCAGTGCAGACTCTACCATTTCCTGGAACCTCCCTTCAAATTTCTGAAGTATTTCACCATTTACATTAGAGGGAAAGGTTGCTGTGCCATAGCCTTTCATCTTGTATCTCATCGCTTCCAGGATCTGGCAAGATTAGGCTAACCTGGGCTATCTATTTCATGGCCATGAGAATACAGGGATGTTGAAACATCCATGCAGCAAACTGAGCCAAGCAGGTGAGTAGTCACTTGGCTCCACTTGATCTTGGCCACCAGTGGCCCTCCAGAAACCTTTCTGGTTAAAGGGCCAGTCCACCACTGGTAGCCGTGCTCTAATTGCTCCGCCCCCTTTCTTAAAGGCACAGCCCCACAAGAATTTCTCATGTAAATGTTTTTTCCCCCAATCATTTTAAAACATTTTTAAAGGTGTGTACTCCTTTAAGCAGAGTGGAGGGCTGTAGTTGACTAATTCCCACATGGGGCAAGGGGGTTGGAGTAGGTGACCTCTAGGATCCCTTCTAACTCTGTGTCAAGAAACTGGTCTCCTTTTAGAGAGTGTTTCTGCCCAAGTGTTGGCTTTCTTGACTATAGAAGTCATCACCCCCACCTGCCGGCATTTTATCAGAATTGTTGCTTAGCTGGCAGAAACTATTAATTTGCAGCAGCTGAGAACTGTCATCTAAAGTGGTTGACAGCTTACAGTTTAGAGATCTCGCCTGGTAACAGCTTTCTATTGGCTAAATGGCTTTTCTTGCTGCACTGAGAACTTAAGCCCCACCAGGAAAAAAATTTGCCCCACAAGCCACAAAATCCTGGGTACGGGCCTGTTTTCAGCCACCCTGAATCTCCCACTCTGCCAGCCCCTTACTTTTTGGATAATGCCACTATCAAAACAGTTTTTAGAGCTACACTTTAGGGTTTGCACTCAAGCCCCCTCTGCCATTTACCACTTAAAGACTTCACTCCATGTTTGCATCTCTCCCTTCTTTCACACTCACTACTAAGGGGACAAACACTCTTGATTGAGTACACTAAGGGAGCACACTTTAGCTGCTGCTCCCTTCGCTTTTCTGCTCCTGGTACGGGTGGACTGAACAAGGGGCTTACTGTGGGTCACAGAGATCAGACTGACCCCCTGGGAAATGAACCGAAGTTTAATAAGAAAATAAAAAGAACGCACTGCATCTGCAATGACAACAGACAAAGCAAGGACAAAAGGAAATTTGCATACCTACTGGATAGCTCTAGGAATTGCTCAATGAACAAACCAAGGCCTGCTTTCTAAGCCCAGTTTCAGGGTTTGTTTTCCTCTGATGCTAGGGTTGTCAGGTCTCCCCGGCAGGGAATGGGGGGTAAGGTTGCCAGATCCAAGCTGAGAAACTCCTGGAGATTTGGGGATGGAGCCTGGGGAGGACAGGGACCTCGGTGGGGTGCAATGCCATAGAGTCCACCCTCCAAAACATTTATTTTCTTCATGGGAACTGATCTTTGTAGCCTGGAGATGAGCTGTCATTCCGGGGGATCTCCAGGTCCCACCTGGAGCCTGGCATCCCTGTGCTCTTTCTTAGTTGATGCCATTACTCTGTAAGTTGCCAGTGACCCCTTGGGATGCCAACCTCCAGGTGGGACCCAAGGATCCCCCAGAATTAAAGCTCATCTCAATCCTAGCTCTAACATCTCACAGGATTCTGAATTTCACTCTTGGTTCACACGGACAACTTGGACGGCCCAGAAGCTGCACAAAAGCCAGGCCCGTGGTTTCTGGCTTGCCATTCGTGAATGAAGCCCTGCCTTTCGTGGCCACCCTGACCTGCCTGGGTGATCAAGGTGCTCCTCCGGTATGTGACTTAATTTCAGGAACTGGAACAGAAGAAATGCTCGACCTTTCCCTGGAGCGTTTGGGTTTGGTGGTCTGATGTCACCATGTTGTGATCCAGGTGTTGTTTTTTTTAATATGCCTGCAATTTGGTTTCAATTAGGGTTGCCAGCTCCAGGTTGAGACGTTCCTGGAGATTTGGGGGTGCAACCTCGAGAGAGCCAAGTCTGGGGAAGAGAAGGACCTCATTGCGTCCTCCAGAGCCACCATTTTCTCCGGGGGGGGGGGCTGATCTCTGTCGGCTGAAGATCTGTTGTAAGTCCTGATCTCCAGGCCCCACCTGGAGTTTGGCAAGCCTGGGGTTGCCTGGCCCGTAGGCCTGGCCCGGGGGATCATCAATACTGGGCAAAGACTCATTAGGCGTCACGTCCACACTGCCTGGTTGCTGGCTGCAGAATGCCAAAGAGGACATTGTGGGTTGACTCATGGAACGGTCCGGCCACGCCACCTCCTGGCGGTTTTGCAAGCATTGCTTGCGAGCAGTTCTGAACATTCAGAACGAGAGAAGAGCGAGGGCAGCAGTCTCTCTTCGTCAGAACCCTGGAAGAGGCTTCCTTCTCCACAGGGCTCAGTCCAGGATACGGAATCCAGCCTCCAGGTGGGGCCTGGGGATCCCCCAGAAATACAGCCCGTCTCCAGACAACAGAGATCAGTTCTCCCGGAGAAATGGATGCTTTGGAGGGTGGACTCTATGGCAGTGTGCCCCACTGAGGTCCCTGTCCTCCCCAGGCTCCATCCCCAAATCTCCAGGAGTTTCCCAGCTTGCACCTGGCCACCCTCACCCACCCATCGCCTGCCGGTGTCCAGGGGAGAACTGACAACCCCAATCCAGGGGTTCCTTCCTTCCTTGATCTCCAGCCCTGCATTCAAGGAGAACCATAATCCATGGATTAAACAAGATTAAAGACTGCAGTCCTCGTTTTAAATGCACGTTTGTTCCCATGAAGAGTAGAAGTGTGCACGTACCCGATTAAAGGGCTCTGAACCCTGCTTTCATCCTTCCAGCCAGCCGTGCTTAAATAGGGGGTTGCTGTTTTCTGCCTTTGCAACGTGTACTTACGGGTGTCGTCAACATTCTACTCGTCGTCCCTTTTAAAGTACGAGAAGACGCTGATCGTTGTATCCGTCTTATTCATTTAAAATATTTACTAATGTGGCGCGGTGCCTGGCTAAGGTTGCTGCTCTCAAGAAACGTTGAAAACTTTATCATCTTTGCAGACACCTACACTGACTTTCAATCTTCAGAGGATTTTAGTTAGTTGGCTCCACCCCAAGTGTATTTAGGTCTTTTTATTCTCTGGGCTATGCCTGGGTTTTATATGTTTACTGATTGTGACTATGTACTTTGTCATATTTTAGGTCAATTTTATGTACCTATTTTACCCCTTTTGCATTCTCTTTTTGGTCAAGACTTTGGTCATGTAGACCCGTAATAAATTGAAATTGAAAATATTTACTAGCTGCCATTCTTCCTTGCGGAGCTCAAGGCGGCTTGCGATATTAATAAAAGACGTAAAACAGATTATGTAAGACTACATCCACCCGAAATCTAAAATCACATAAGAACGTCAGAAGAGCCCTGCTGGATCAGACCAGTGGTCCATTGTTGCCAGAGGCGCTGCCTTTACTCTAGGGTAACCCCAATAGCAGGGGCACCCCACTTTCTAACCTGAACCAGAGACCCACAAAACTCAGGCCAAGGAAGACCACAGGAGGTGGTGGCGGCTACAAGCATGGACGGCTTCAAGAGGGAATTGGATAAGCATATGGAGCAGAGGTCCATCAGTGGCTATTAGCCACAAGGTATAGATAGGGACTCCGGGGCAAGTGATGCTCTGTATTCTTGGCACTTGGGGGCACTGTTCCCTCTAAGCTGAGTTAGTGTGAGCTAGCTCACAGCTTTTTAGCCTCTGGCTCACCCATTTTCATCTGAGCTCAGGAAGGGAGGACTCCAGAGCAAACTAATTTATGCAGCAGCCAAATCACTCGCTCACAACTTTAATGCCAGTAGCTCACCAAGTAGCATTTTTGCTCACAAGACTCCAGAACTTAGAGGGAACATTGCTTGGGGGGGGTCAATAATGGGAGGGCTACTAGTGTCCTAGCCCCACTGCTGGATCTCCTGATGGCACCTGGTATTTTCGGCCACTGTGTAACTCAGAGTGCTGGACTCGATGGGCCATTGGCCTGATCCAACATTGGCTTCTCTTATGTTCTTATGTTCTTAAGACCTGAAAACACAGAGCAAGCCATAGCTCTGGAAACAGGGTCTCCATTTTCAGGTGACAACCAGGAAACCCTCGGAGCAAACCTCCAGTCTTCTCCCCCACCCAGGAAGATATGCATATGAAACAATGGCAGTTCCACCAGGTAAGACATCTACATTTCTAAAGGCTATTCAGAGGCCACCTGGCAAATGGCTCTGTCTTCAGAACCATACCCTTTTATGTGATCCCATGTCGATGTGTGACTTCTTTGTCCCAATACTTGTCCTTCCTTGCTCCATCCCTCAGGATACCGAGATAAACCAATCAAACATTCAAATTATTAACGATCCTTCCTGACGCTAATCAGGGACCCATCTCCCATCTTTTGTCTGTATCTGGGAACCCATTCAACTGCCTTGGCAGAACCATCAATGGTCATGAAATCCATTCAACTAGCCCCAGTACAGCCACCCAACACCTGGTTTAATCCCATTAAAGCTAGACTCTGCCCCACTGAGAGCTCATCTAGGCCTTGCCCATCCCGGTGCCATGCACCCCGGGACTCATCATTGGCCCAGGTAATCTATTGTTCTCACCTGAGACCAGCCCCCAAGGCCTTCCATTGGTATAACCCTATATCTGTCCAGGCACATGGCCTCAGACCCTGTGCCTCTGCCCTGATGCCAACTGGCAGTCCACCCCTAAACCTGTGGGTTTACGCCATAATCCCTTCTTCATGGACCTCTGCACATTTGGACAGGTAGTATCACCCCATAACTGACCCCTCTATCAGTGATCAATCACCTCTGCTTTCTTAGCTGTGTATTGTGTGTATGAATGCTTGATTTTATGTTTAAGAATCCTTCAGTAAAGAAATCACTGCTTTAGTAATCTAGCCTCTGTGTCTATTTCTGGGACGGGGAAATCAAACTCCCGTATACACAGGTTCTGATCCTATATTTAATGCCTATTGCCATTTAATACTCATAAATGCCTATTGCCATTTAATACATTTATTAATAAATTAAGGCAATTTGGCTAACACCATCTAGTGGTAAAGTGGTGGACACAACCACAAAATGACTGCAGTGGGAGGTGGAGCCAACCACAAAAATAGCCACCACGAAATGTGGAGCCAACCGTAAAATGTCAGCGAGTGAGGTTGCACATAACTCTAATACTAACTCTTCAACATTTTGGGAAGAAGCTCCTTTTGAAAGGGACATGTTGTTTAAAAATATTGTCTCGCATGCATACAGCTTACCTTTCCTCCACATGAAGCCAGCTGGGTGACCTTGGGTCAGTCACAGCTCTTTCAGAGCTCTCTCAGCCCCCCAAAAAACAAGTCTAGTTTGCCACTTAGTGGCTCATAATGCTGAAGAGAGCTTGAACTTTGGGCTGCCAGACAATCTTAGGATCTCCTGGCAATATTACCCACAATGCCGTATGATAATAATAATTATTAGCTTTTCATCACAGAGTGAAGATCCTTTTTAAAGCAACTTTTAAAAAATCCACACAGCCAATAAAATCTCCTGTGGCCAATCAGAAGCCCTGCTGGACAAAAGTCCCACTTGGCCCCTCCCACTTTCTAAAAACACTTGGCAGGTGCCAGGAAAGGTGTTGTCAGGCACAATGGTGCCCAGGGGCACCGTGCCGGAGAGCCCTGTGTCACAGAAGACCCATCAAATGGAAGCTTTTGTTTCCAGCTCCTCCTGCACATTCAAGCCGCGTAAGCAAAAACCCAAGCAGACTCTCCTAAAAAGTAATTACTTAGCTCATAAAAGACTGCTCCCTAATGAGGAAGCACCATCAGCCGAAATTAAACCGTAATTACATCTTTTGCCTACCAGGAAATCAGACTTTATAAATTATGTAATACCCAGTTATTGCTTAAATCTATATTTGCATCTGCATCGCTGAAACAGACTTTCTTCCCTGGTCTGAATTGCATCTTGTTAGTGCCGATTTGCATCGAGGCCTTGAACTTTCTGATGAGGTTACTCTGATCGCTTTCTTCGTTGCTCCTGTAAAATTCGGGGGAGGGGGGGCCAGTATCGGCCTGGCCCAGGAGCAATTCCAGTGGTGCCGCCCTGTGGGAATGCAACCCACCGCTGCTGAGACAGCTCAGCTCAGCCTCAGACCCGACTAGAAGAGAAGAGAAGAAGAGACTGGATTTATACCTCGCCCTTCATCAGATAATGAAACTGAAGCTCAAATACTTTGGCCACCCAATGAGAAGGGAGCACTCACTGGAGAAGACCCTGATGCTGGGAAAGACTGAAGGTCAAAGAAGACGGGGACGGCAAAGGATGAGATGGTTAGACAGTGTCATCGAGGCAACGAACATGAAATTGAGCCAACTTCAGAGGACGGCGGAAGACAAGAGGGCCTGGCGTGATCTGGTCCATGGGGTCGCGAAGAGTCGGACTCGACTGTGCGACTGAACAACAACAACAACTTCACTACCTGAAAGAGTCTCAGAGCGGCTTACAATCTCCTTCCCCTCCCGACAACAGACAAGCTGTGAGGTGGGGGGGCTGAGAGAGCTCTCTCGAGGACTGATCCTGAGAGAACAGCTCTGAGAGAACTTGTGACTGATCCAAGGTCACACCAGCAGCTGCACATGGAGACGTGGAGAATCAAACCGGGTTCTCCCAGAATAGAGTTTGCACTCCTAACCACTACACCAAACTGGGCTAGTCGCTCTGCTTGCTCCTTGCCATCAGCAGCCTTCTGTCAACAGGCCACCGGGAGCTTTCCGGGTCGGTTCAATAGCCGGTCCACCCGTGGCAGTGAGAAACTGAATGCCAAGTCAGCTTGCTCTGGGCTACCAGGAGCCTCTGAGGCCAACAGTTCACTGGGAGCTCTCCCGGGTAGCTGAACAGCCAGTCCGCTCCTGTCCGTGAGAAGTCTAATGCCAAGTGAGAGGTAACCTTTGGCTTTTTCTCTGAACTATCTCTGCATTAAATTCACTATGAATTTAGGCAGATGGTGATACACAGATCTGTCCGTGTGCTCCCGTTGACGAATTGAAAACACGCAGTCAGAGTTCAACGAGTTAAATAATATCTGTTTATTGCAATGGAAACAGGGAATACAGGGGCTGAGTGCCTTTGCACTTCAGCAATTCCAAAGCTGCATTCTGCCCTAACCAGGAAGGGCAGGAGGTCTTATACCCCAAATGACATCACATATAGTTTACACATTAAAGCATCTCTAATTGGTACTGAGCAGTTACCATCATACAAGCATCATTTGACTTTAAACCTTACTATTTGTGTGCCCTTTATTGTCAGTGTTTACATTTGCTTATCTGCTCTTCAGAGCGATGGGAACATTAGGGAACGCCGGGATCCTTTCTGACCTTAGTGAAGCTAGTCCCTCGTTCCCTTGTTTCTGGGGAGCTGGGTGATAAGGGTTGTGATTCACATTCAACTTCGCTCTTGGCGTCCTCGCAGCTCCCTGAATAAGCATTCCATTCTTATTGCATCCTAATTCTATCCCCAGAGGCCTCTTAATAATGTCTTTTCTGAATATATAACTTCATATACAAAAGGTGCAGTTATAAAATATATATTCTGCTATACGTTTCGCTAATCGGAAGATTCTAGGTTACCTACCAAGATCTGGATCTATTATAATTAGACCTTTTGAAGACACAGTGACAGCTGTCAGCATATAAACATGTCAGAGGAAATGTCAGAACCCACATTCAAGTCAAGTTGCAGCCAATTCATATCAGCCCTGTAGGGTTCTCAAAGCAAGAGTCATTCAAGAAGTGGTTTACCATTGCCTACCTCTGTCTCATGACACTGGACTTCCTTGGTGGTTTCCCATCCAAGTACTGACCAGGGCTGACCCCTGAGGTGGTGAGCTCCCCCTCCCTGGTGGTCTTCAAGCAGTGCCTGGACAAAGCCTTGTCAGGGATGCTTTAGGCTGATTCTGCATTGAGCAGGGGGGGGGGCTGGACTAGATGGCCTGTATGGCCCGTTCCAGCTCTATGATTCTATGATTCTATGACCCTGCTTAGCTTCTGAGATCTGAGAAGTTCAGGCTAACCTTGGGCTATCCAAGTCAAGGCCTGCAGAAGTATCAATAATTCAGGGGTCATTTCCTGCAGGAACGGAGCTCCGGCAGTAAAGAGCCCAGGGAGCGGGCACATGCAACAAGCCCCTCCCCCTGCTCCCAGCAGCCCTCAGTCAGAGCAAGAAGCGGCCAGGTAAGTTGCAGAGCCCCCCTGGTCCAAAACAGTCCAGTGGCACCTTTAAGACCAAGTTTTATTCAGGTACAAGCTCTCCCTCCTCTGCGAGGACAGAGCTGCATATCCCCCCCCCCAATAGCCAGCAATCCAAAAGAGTCCAGTGGAGCCTGAGCGGTGGGTGTTGCCTTCAGACACACTTCCAGTGATGTCAGGGGTGTGGCATATGCAAATAAGTTATGCTAATGAGTTATGCTAATGAGCTCCTGCACCTCTTTTTCTACAGAATGACGCCTGTCAATATTAATAATTAACTCTTTTTTAAAAAATAGTGGATTGCCAAATTAACTAGGTTTTGACTGGTTCTTTTTAGGTTAATCAAGAGCTTTGTGATCATTCAAAAGTCTGTTGATGGATTAATTTGACTGACTGACTGATTAGACATTACAGCTGTATTGTCATGCGTTTTGAACCCCCTAAATGCTATATCGTTATTCTCTCCTACGGAACAAGGTTTGAGTCCAGGGGGCACCTTTAAGACCACTGTACTCAAATTTAGTTCTGCTGCTTCAGACCAAGAAGAAGAGATTGGATTTATACCCCGCCCTTCACTCAGAGTGGCTTACAAACTCCCCTCCCCACAACAGACACCCTGTGAGGTAGGCGGGGCTGAGAGAGCTCTTGACAGAAACTGCTCTTTTTCAAGGACAGCTGTGCCAGAGCTTGTGACTGACCCAAGGTCACCCAGCCAGGTGCAAGTGGAGGAGTGGGGAATCCAACCCGGTTCTCCCAGATTAGAGTCTGCGCACTTAACCACTACACCAAACTGGCTCTAGCCACATTGAGCAACCTAAATGCTAAAGCTTGCCACATCGGTGGCATTCCCCACAAACAACTCTATTCACCTGAGCATACTCTGGCATTCATGTAAGAGCACAGGTCCCTGCTTGGCACTGTGAGGACTGTATGTGTTCTGTGAGGAAAGGAAGCCATTTTGTAGACCTTCAAGTGGAGGGTCCTTTAGATCGCAAGTGATGGCGTCTCACACTGGGCTGGGGTCCATTCTCACAACCATTCTAGGGTCGCCAACTCAAGGTTGAAAAATACCTGGAGATTTTGAGGGTGGAGCCAGGGGAGGGTGGGGTTTGAGGAGGGGAGGGAACTCAGCAAAGTATAATTCCATAGAGTCCATCCTCCAAAGCAGCCACTTTCTCCAGCGGAACTGATCTCTGTAGTCTGGAAATCAGTTGTGATTCTTGGAGATTTCCAGGTCCAAGATGGAGAAACCATGCTTGGGAAAAGCAGTCAATCAGCTGTGTTTTTATTCTGCCCACAGAGTTCAGGGCAGCGGGCGTTACCCCCCCCTCTGTTCTATCGTCACAACAATCCTGTGAGGTAGGGTGAGCTGAGAAAGTGTGACTGGCTGAAGGTCACCCAGCGAGTTTCATAGCTGAGGGGGGATTTGAGCCGGCCTCTCCCAGTCATAGCCAGGTGCTCTAACCATGACTCTCCACTGCCTGTCCTGTGCTTTTGCTCCCTGTGAGACGTTAGAGTCACCTCTGTCACTCTACAGAGAGTGCAACAGAAGTGTGGTGGAACGAGACTGTAGTGCCATCCCAGGCAATGCCCACTAGATGGTGCCATAGCACCGTGATGTGCAAAAAGAAGCTCACATTGAAAACTTCAACACTGTTTTTTCACACAATGGAAATTGTTGTCTTTAAGGGTTAATGGCCAGACAGCCTGTTTATTAAGCTTCCCCTCTTTTTGATGGACCTGCAAGCAGGTTTTTGTTCACTGCTTGAGGCCAGTGACTGTCAGTGTTCCCTCTAAGCTTAGTTAGTGTGAGTCAGCTGAGCTCTTTAGCCTCCAGCTCACAGATTTCTGTCTCGGCTCAGGAAGGAGGGCTCCAGAGCAAACTCATTGATGGAGCAGCCAAATCGCTCGCTCACAACGTCCATGCCAATAGCTCCCAAAATAGAATTTTTGCTCACAAGACTCCACAGCTTAGAGGGAGCATTGGTTACTGTAACAAAATCTCCTTGATTATAAGGTACTAACACAAGACATTTCTATAGAGCTGCCAGCCAAAAAAACAAAGGTAAGGTGGGCTACACTGCTATGTCATTTATGGAGAAAACCAGGAAGTGAAGTAGGATAGCTCTAGGAATCACCAGAAACTCTGTGATTCTACTATGAGTTTTAACATCGAGTTTCTGCCAAATCCTAGAACAACCCTATCTCACTTCCAGGTTTCCCCCAGAAGTGACATAGAGCTGTCGCTGATGTCACAGCCCGCATGCCCACACAGAAGCTCATACCCTGAATAAACCTTTGCTGGTCTTAAAGGTGCCACTGAACTCTAAATTTGTTCTGCTGCTTCAGACCAAGATGGCTGCCCACCTGGATTCATCTCCCACCAATGCTCCCTCTAAGCTGTGTTGTCTTGTCAGCAAACATTCTGCTTTGTGAGCTACTGGGCATTAAAGTTGTGAGCGAGAGATTTGGCTGCTGCATAAGTGAGTTTGCTCTGGAGCCCTCCTTCCTGAGCTAAGACAAGAATGTGTGAGCTGGAGGCTAAAAAACTGTGAGCTAGCTCGCACTAACTCAGCTTAGAGGGAACACTGCCTCCCATCAGTGGCTAGGCATGGCCTTAACAGGGGTCATTTTGTAGAAAAAGAGGTGCAGGAGCTCATTAGCATAACTTATTTACATATGCCACACCCCCTGGCATCGCCGGAAGTGTGTCAGAAGGCAACACCCACCGCTCAGGCTCCACTAGACTGTTTTGGATTGGTAGCTATTGGGGGGGGGGGACATGCAGATCTGTCCTCACAGAGGAGGGGGAGCTTGTACCTGAATAAAACTTGGTCTTAAAGGTGCCACTGGACTGTTTTGGGCCAGGGGGCTCTGCAACTTACCTGGCTGCTTCTTGCTCTGACTGAGGGCTGCTGGGAGCAGGGGGTGGGGCTTATTGCATGTGCCCGCCCCCTTGGTTCTTTACTGCCGGAGCTCCGCTCCTGTGCGCTCCTGCAGGAAAGGACCCCTGGCCTTAGATACCACTCATGTCAGTTTGGACGCTCTATGCTCCATCCTGGTCCTGTGAATTCCCTGTATCTCTACTAGCGAAGTCAGAGGTCCCAAATTTTTTAGCCTGCAGGCAACATTGGAAACCTGCCACAGGGCTGAGGGCATGACTATAAAATGACTGCCACAGGGGGCGGAGAACCACAAAATGTCGGGGAGTCACGTGATGCGTATCTCTAACAGTAACCCTTCACCATTCCAGACAGAAACTCCTTTTAAAAGGAACGTATTGTTTCGATGTGTTTTTAAACGGAACACGTTGTTTCAATGTGTTTTTAAAAGGAACATATTGTTTAAATATGTTTTTGAAAGGAACGACGGTCCTTGCGTTCTGGTGGCGGCAGCTGCCAAAGCAACGGATTTAAAGCTCTGCACAGCCAATCAAATCTCCAGTGGCCAATCAGAAGCCTTGTTGGTCAGAAGCCCCGCCTCTGACTTAGCTAATAGTCAGGCAGGGAATTCACGGGACTTGACAGACCAATTGCTATAATGTTATACTGATGTGTCCGTTGCCATTTTATCCTGCCAGCAGCCTTGTGAGGAAGGTTAGGCCGAAAGCATGTGACTGGCCTAACGTCACCCAGCAAGATTCCATGGCAGAGTGCAGATTCGAACCCGGGTCTCGCTGTTCCTAGTCCAGAACTCTAACCACTCCACCACACTGGGAAACAGCCCCCGCAGAGACAACACAAGAAATCCCCATTACCTCTGTGCTGATTAGGCAGCTAAAGCTTTAGGAAAGATGTTGACAAGCTCGAGCGTGTCCAGAAGAGGGCAACCTGGATGGTGAGAGGGTTGGAATCCAAGTCTTATGAGGAAAGGCTGAAAGAGTTGGGTCTGTTTAGCCTGGGAAAGAGAAGGCTTAGAGGGGACATGATTGCAGTCTTCAAGTATTTGAAGGGCTGTCATGTAGAAGATGGAGCGGATCTATTCTCTCTTGCTCCGGATTGCAAGACTAGATCTAATGGGTGGAAATTACAAGGGAGTCGATACTGGCTAAATATCAGGAGCAACTTCCTAACTGTAAGAGTGGTTGAGCAGTGGAACAGACTGCCTCTGGAGGTGGTGGATGCTCCTTCACTGGACGTTTTCGAGCGGAGGGTGGACGGCCACCTTTCGGGTATGTTGTAGGGCTCTCTTTCAGCTGTGCTCCTGCAGAGTGCAGGGGGTTGGACTAGATGACCTGCAAGGTCCCTTCCAACTCTAACATTCTATGATTCCATGAAAGCGGCATCGAGAAAACCACACAGTAACACCACGATGCTCGAAGTCATTGCCACCTTCTGTTGCCATCCCAGAGATGGTAAGCTGAAACTTTTATTCCCCCTTTGCTGGAGCAGTTTGGCCTTTGCAGTCGTTGGGGCTCCCTCCAAGGGTGAAGAAGAAGAAGAAGAAGAAGAGAAGAGATTGGATTTATACCCCGCCCTTCACTTGGAGTCTCAGAGCGGCTTACAAACTCCTTTCCCTTCCCCTCCTCACAACAGACACCCTGTGAGGTGGGCGGGACTGAGAGAACTCTGACAGAAACTGCTCTTTTTCAAGGACAGCTGTGCCAGAGCTTGTGACTGACCCAAGGTCACATCAGCAGGTGCAAGTGGAGGAGTGGGGAATCAAACCCGGTTCTCCCAGATCAGAGTCCGCGCACTTAACCACTACACCAAACTGGCGTGTGATCGACTTCAATGTTAGCAAGATTTTGGGATGGGTCAGGTTTTTCCAGACCCGGGAGGCTAGAAGTTACCCTGTTCCATATTTCCCTGAGCGCCGTTGGCAATCGGCTCATTTACTCACTGGGACGCTGAGGAGGAGAGCTGGCCCACGGGCTGTTGTCATTCTTCAGGCCCTGAGCTCCTCTGCATTCTTTCGGGAGTGTAGCGAGGGGTGGAAATAACAACATTGACTCATGGATCTTTTCTCTTCTTCAACAATCTAGACCAGGGGTGTCAAACTCATTTGTTATGAGGGCCGGATCTGACATAAATGAGATCACGTTGGGCCGGGCCATGTGTGTCATGAAATGTCATGCCAGGGAGCGGAGATATAAACTTGATGAAGGACACAAACACAAAGGGTGGGTGGGTTTTTTACTTAAAAAACACGCTTAAAACATTAGCACTCTTGCAATATTTTGTCTGTTTAACAGTGTCTGATAACTGACACCGCTTGCTCTGAATTATTGCATCCAAATGTCTGTGTTGTTGCAATCTTGAGCATGCTGTTCAGGTGTGTACCTGTAAGCTGCAAACCTACGATGACGCAGCAGCAGCAGAACTGGAAGAAGAAGCAGAAGACAGCCAGTTCCACTGTGGGCCTGATAGAAGCCCTCCGGGGGCCTGAAGCAGCCCCCGGTCCACAAGTTTGACACCCCTGATCTAGACCTTGTGAAGTGCGTTTGGATGAAAACCTGTTCTCTTCACAGCCCCGTCCTTTGCAGAAGACCCTCGGAGATGGGGTCCCGAAGACAGGGTCTCCAAAAGGGTGCCATGGGGAACCATGACCCCCGCCAACACCTTTCCTGGTACCTGCTGAGTGTTTTTAGCAAGTGGGCAGAGATTGTGCCTTGGGTCCTTCCAGAGGGGCCGTGAACCAGTGGTAGAACATCTGCTTTGTATGCAGAAGGTCCCAGGTTCAGTCTTTGGCATCTCCAGTTAAAAGGATGAGGTAGCAGAGGAAATAAAAAAAGAAGATTTTGAGAACAGATGGTCTAGGTTCTATAACTGGATAGAGGAACATAATGCATTGGACTCCTAGACTCTCAGCCGAAACTAAAAGAAATAAGAACCGTATGCATGTTGTTGTTGTTGTTGTTCAGTCACACAGTCGAGTCCGACTCTTTGCAACCCCATGGACCACATCATGCCAGACCCTCCTGTCTTCCGCCGTCCTCTGAAGTTGGCTCAATTTCATGTTCGTTGCATCGATGACACTGTCTAACCATCTCCTCCTTTGCCGTCCCCGTCTTCTTTGGCCTTCAATCTTTCCCAGCATCAGGGTCTTATCCAGTGAGTGCTCCCTTCTCATTGGGTGGCCAAAGTAGTTGAGCTTCAGTTTCATTATCTGGCCTTCCAGGGAACAGTCAGGGTTGATTTCTTTTAGGATTGACTGATTCGATCTCCTTGCAGTCCAAGGGACTCTCAAGAGTCTTCTCCAGCACCATAGTTCAAAAGAATCTATTCTTCGGCGCTCGGCCTTCCTTATAGTCCAACTCTCGCAGCCATACATGACTACTGGGAATACCATTGCTTTGACCATGCGGACTTTTGTTCGCACCGTATGCATATTTATGAACAAAAGATGTTTATTTAAAATATAAGGTGTATAAGAGAAACTAATTTCCAAACTGTAGTAATATGAGGTCAGATTTACAATGGGAAAATGATATAATGAAATTCCCTCCACTTTTATGTTTTTGTGATTGTATGTCGACGTTTGTTTTGTATGTGTGAAATTAAAAAACTCTCTTTTTTGCGGGGGGGGGGGAGGATGAGGTACTACAGTGTGCCAAAGAACCATACCTGAGACCCTGGAAAGCTGCTGCTACTCAGAGTAAGACCAGCGGTCCCCAACACGGACCTGTGGGAGCCATGGCACCAGGCCCGCAGCCAGGAATTTGTGGCTTGTGGGGCAAATTTTTTTCTGGTGGGGCTGAAGTTCTCAATGCAGAAAGAAAAGCCACTGAGCCAAGAGAAAGCTGTGACCAGGTTAGATCTCTGAACTGCAAGCCGTCAACCGCTTTCAATGACAGTTCTCCGCTGCCGCAAGTTAATCATTTCTGCCAACCTAAGCAACAATTCTTATAACAAGCCGGCAGGTGGGGGTGATGACTCCTACAGTCAAGAAACTGAGGCAGGAAAAACTCTCTTAAAGGAGACCAGTTTCTTGACACAGAGTGAGAAGGTATCTTAGAGGTCACCTACTCCAACCCCCTTGCTCAGTGCGGGAATCAGTCTACTGCAGCACCCCACTCTGCTTAAAGGAGCAAATGCCTCAAAAATGTTTTAACACTATTGAAAAAGGCATTTACAGGAGAAATTCTTGTGGGGCTGTGGCTTTGAGAAAGGGGGCGGAACCCCGCCAAAAGCCCCACTGTAGCTAGGGGCTTGCATGGCGTCCTGGTACCCACCAAGTGTTTTTAGAAAATATGTGGAGCTGGGTGGGGCTTTTGCCCAGCAGGGCATCTTACTGGCTGTGAACGTTTTTTTAAAAACTGCTTCAGCAGCTGTCGCCACCCCAGCACAAGGATCGTCACTGTGTGTTCATTCTAAAAGATATGCTGGTCAACATAGCTTCTGCCTGCAATGCTGAGAAAGTTACTATAAGGGTAATGCAAAACCTCGCACCCTGACCTTTTGCGGCAGCCATTGTTTGGTTGTGCCAACCAGTGTTCCCTCTAAACTGAGTTCGTGCGAGCCAGCTCACACTTTTTTAGCCTCCGGCTCACACCTTTTTGTCTTAGCTCAGGAAGGATGGGGCTCCAGAGAGAACTAATTTCTGCCGTAGCCCAACGGCTCGCTCACAACTTTAATGCCAGCAGCTCACAAAGAAGAATTTTTGCTCACAAGACTCCACAGCTTACAGGGGTGAATACCTGGTGTCAGAATTTCCAAAGGCGCCCATAGGCGTGAAAAGGTTGGAAATGCCTGAAATATTTATTTATTTAATTAATTAATTTATAGCCCGCCCGTCCTGCAAACAGGCTCATGAACTTCATAGGCCAGCTAATATGAACTTCATAGGCTAGCTCTGTAAGGTGTTAAGGCAGCTTCACGTGTTTCACTGTTCAGATGCGATGTAAAGATGATCTCCATGGACAGCCAGTTTGGTGTCGTGGTTAGGAGCG
>NW_015176549.1:18380-35719 GCF_001447785.1 Gekko japonicus | reverse complement strand
CCTCACAGGGTGTCTGTTGTGGGGAGGGGAGGGGAAAGGAGTTTGTAAGCCGCTCTGAGATTCCTTTGGGTAGTGCAGGGTGGGGTATAAATCCAACTTCCTCCTCCTCCTCTTCTTCTTCTTCTAAAACAGCAGTTTCTGTCAGAGCTCTCTCAGCCCCGCCTACCTCACAGAGTGTCTGTTGTGGGGAGGGGAAGAGAAAAGTAGTTTTTAAGCCACTCTGAGACTCCTTTGGGTAGTGAAGGGTGGGATATGAATCCAATCTCTTCTTCTTCTTCTTCCTGATTCCCCACTCTACATGCAGCTGCTGGTGTGACCTTGAGTCAATCACAGTTCTCTCAGAGCTGTTCTGTCAAGAGCCGTTTCTCTCAGAGCTCTCAGTCTCACCTACCTCACAGGGTGTCTGTTGTGGGGAGGGGAAGGGAAAGGAGACTGCAAGCCGCTCTGAGTGAATGGCAGGGTATAAATCCAATCTCTCTTCTTCTTCTTTTTCTTCTTCACCACAGATTTGTGCATTGGGACCTCTGAAGTGTGTCCTGGTCTCTTCTCTGGTAGACCAGCGCAGCGCCTCCTTCACTTGGCAGCCCTGAATGACCAGCTGGACGCTGAATACTGTTATCGGAGTATGAAAGTGCACACTGAGGCAGCCAATGTTGTATGTCGTGCCTTTGGGAGTGGGAGTGGGTCATGGCTCAGTGCAAGAGCATCTGCTCGGCATGCAGAAGGTCCCCGGTTCAATCCCTGGCATCTCCAGCTGAAAGGACCAGATTGTGGGTGATGTGAAAGACCTCCGCCTGAGACCCCGGAGAGCCGTTGCTAGTCTGGAGTAGGCAATACTGACCTTGATAAGTTCTGTGTTGGGAGACTTATTCTGCCAAGAGCCCAGGGTCACTTAATTCCTTGGTTTGTTTGCAGTATAACTTCCTCTTTCAAAAGTTAGAAGAGGCAACTCGGGGGTCGGCCATTTCAGATTTGATTTTAATTAATCGTGGAAAGCTAGTAGATGAGGTGAGAGGGGTGGGCATATTAGGGGGAAGGAATCATACTTTGTTAGAATTCTCTCTTTTATGGGATATTAAGTGTTTTATGGGATATTAAGTGTTAAGTGAGTCAAATACTTTGGCCACCAAATGAGAAGGGAGCACTCCCTGGAGAAGGCCCTGATGCTGGGAAAGATTGAAAGTCAAAGAAGAAGGGGACAGCAAAGGATGAGATGGTTGGACAGTGTCATCGATGCAATGAACATGAAATTGAGCCAATTTCAGAGGACGGCGGAAGACAGGAGGGCCTGGCAGGAGCTGGTCCATGGGGTCGCAAAGAGTCGGACTCGACTGTGCGACTGAACAACAACAAAGTGTTTTTTGTCATACACGTATGTTGGATTTTAGTAAGGCTGACTTTAGTAAATTTAGAGAGATGGTGGGAAGAGTGTTGGACGGGAAAGGAGGGAGAAAAGGGTGTGGTGTGGGTTCTTTTAAAACATGAGTTGTTGCAGGTGCAAGCTGTTGCCGTTCAGACGAGAACAAAACATGGTAGGAGGTCCATGAACCTGAGATGGATGAGAAGAGAAGAGATTGGATTTATACCCTGCCCTCCACTTGGAGTCTCAGAGCGGCTTACAAACTCCTTCCCCTTCCCCTCCCCACGACAGATACCCTGTGCGGTACGTGGGGCTGAGAGAGCTCCGACAGAAACTGCTCTTTTCAAGGACAGAACTATGGTTTGACCAAGGTCATCCAGCAGGTGCAAGTGGAGGAGTGGGGAATCAAACACGGTCCTCCCAGATTAGAGTCTACGCACTTAACCACTACACCAAACTGGCACTGTGGATGAACAGAGAGCTTCATGGTGAGCTGAAGAAAATAAAATTTAGGGAATGGAAGGAAGGGTGAATTACCAAGGAACAGTTGCTAAACCCTGTAGGGTGGTTGTTAGGGAGGCCAAAGCCCCAAAATGAGCTAAGATTGGCCAGGAAAGCTCACAGTAAAGGGGGGAGCCTTGTTTTTAGTTATCTCGCAGGGCTCTTTTTGTAGAAAAAGCTCAGCAGGCACTCGTTAGCATATTAGGCTACACCCCCATGCCTTCCCTTGGCTTGCCCGGGTGCCCCACGGCTTCAGGGAGCCCAGGCAAGCCGGCCCTTGGGCAGGCCAGGGAAGGCACGGGGAGGCATTTAAATGCCTCCCCGATCCTTCCAGCCCCCCCTGGCCCACCCACCTTGGAGTCACTGGGGGGGTGGTGAGGCAGCCACATCACTCACTTTGGGGGCGTGGCCCAGATCATCAGAGGGAAAACTCTATGGTTTTCCCTCTGACGATCTGGGCCACGCCCTCAATGTGAGCGATGTAGCATTCACTTCCTGTGACGTGCTGGCGGTGTGCGCGCACCACCGAGGAGCTCCCGGAGCCTGGCGAGGCTCCCCCGCTGCCAAGGTAAGAAGACTTGGCAACCCTAGGTTGTCAAGTCCCACCTGGCCACCGGCAGGAAATGGGGGGTAGGGTTGCCAGATCCAGGTTGGCAAATTTCTGCAGATTTGGGGGTGGAGCCTGGGGAGGACAGGGACCTCAGTGGGGTACAATGTCATAGAGTCCATCCTCCAGTGCATCCCTTTTCTCCAGGGGAACTGATCTCTGTGTATCTCTGGAGATGAGCTGTTATTCCGGGGGATCCCCAGGTCCCACCTGGAGGCAGGTATCCCTAGAGGTGTGCAAGATCCAGGCTCACAGGTGGATATAAATACAGAGGCCATTCAGAAGTCTTTGGATGGGTATGTCCCCTGGGCTGGAGGTAATCTACCCAAGACTGCTCAAAGAACTACCTGGGGAGTTAGCAGTGCCTTTATCCATCATCTTCAGGGCTTTCTGGAGGACGGGTGGTCTGCCAGCTGTCTGGAGAAGGGTGAACATTGTCCCCATTTCTTAATCTATCCATCTATCCATGCGGATAGATCAAGATGGGTAGCCATGTTAGTCTGTCTGTAGTAGTAGAAAAGAGCAAGAGTTCTTCCGGCTTATGGCAGCGTGCTGGGCAGACTCACCTCCCGGACCTCCCGGGGGTGAAGCTGTGCACCAGCAGAAAGGAGAGGGGGCGAGGCATCGCTACCCCCCCCCCGGAGCCTGGCTGAAAGGCTCCTTGCCATGGGACTTCTGAGAGGTCGCCTCTTCGCCAGCGCAATGCCAGGGAATCAAGGCGCTTCTCCGTCCTAACGGTCCTTGTGCTGAGTGTCCGAATGGAACAAGTGACGCTGACCGGGACAAGCGTTGGAGATCGAGCGGTTAAAACGGAGGCTAAGCGAGGTCCGATGACTGAATATGAATGTGAGTCGGACTAGAGCGTATTTGCTAAGTTAAAAAGAAAGCTCCCCACCCCACGAACTAGAAAGCAAAGCGAGCGGGGGAGGGGCCCATGCTCATAAACCTAAAAGCGAGATGGGGGAGCGGAAGCAAAAGCGGCGAAATCTGTTGGGAAAGACTTACTAAGGCGCGTATGAGCGCCTATTCAGAGACTTTAAGAACTTTGGCGAAAGTAAACAATCTATAAAGATGGCGGGGAAGAGAACGGAGAAGGAGAAACTTCTAAAAGTGAAAGTAGCTGAGAGTCCACAACCAGAAGGAACCACCGAGTTGGCAGAGTCCCTGCACCCCCTGCTGGACCAGATGACTAATCTCAAGGAACAGCTGTTAACAATGAACCAATGTATCACTACTCAGCAGACACAACTGAACGAGACTCTTAAAATTACGAAACAAACAGCTGAGAAAGTGAAAGAAGTTGACGCCACTGCTCAAAAGGTGAAGAAAAAGGTACAAAAATTGGAAAAGAAGCAAATTTCAACAGAAGAACAGCTTTTACAATTACAAATGGAGAAGGCAAACCTGGTCCTTCGTTTCCAAGGTGTCCCAGAGACTAAGAGTGGGAATCTGAAGCAAATGATGAGCCCCAGTGACAGATCTGAAGGCGGACTATCTCATGAGTGAAATGGATGTGGCCTACAGGTCCTATTCCGTATACATGAAGAAGAAGAATCTGCCTGGGGAAATAGTAGTGAGATTCTCGAAGAGGCATGTGAGGAGCAACGGCAGGGACACCCTTGAAATCTGAAAAGAGAAAGAGTCCAGTAGCACCTTAAAGACTAACATTTGTGGCAGGGGATGAGCTTTTGTGAGTCACTGCTCACTTCTTCAATGTGCATCCATGGAAGGCCATGTAGAGAGAGTGAGAGGACAAAGGGAGAGGAGAGGGCAGAGGGCAGCTCCCTGGTTAAGACCAAAAGAGGCATCCCATTTAAGGAGATAACATCTATGCACACTTAGGGCGATGTAGTGCCCCGCAATGTTCAGACGTGCTGAGTCGCTCACTCCAACATTTGTATAGGAAGCACATAGAAACTTGAGAGTGGGGGGAAAGGAGAGAGACGAGGATGATTAGGGCTTTGGAGATGAAGCCTGATGAAGAAAGGCTGCACAAACTGGGAATGTTTAATTTATTTATTTATTTATTTTTATTTTATTCGACTTCTATCCCGCCCTCCCCACATGGCAGGCTCAGGGTGGGTTACATCGGATTTAATAAAGGTACAATATATAAAATACTAAGGAACTGGTAAAAATACAATTAAAACACTAATAAATTACAACTCTATCCTTCAGCGAGCGCAGTTGTCCTTAGAATTAAGTCTCACAGATGCCATCTCTGGTAAGCAGTTCTGACCCACTCCGGGGAGACCCAAAAAAGAGGGAGGGACGTCCGTCACTCTGGTGAACAGCCTGGCGGAAGAGCTCCGTCTCGCAGGCTGTCATTTATAGGAGAGAAGGGAGCTGTTTCAGTTGGTGGTGGAGGATGGGACTCATAATCCTGGGCTTCAATTACGGGCAGGGAGATAACGGTGGGATATTAGGGAAAGGTTTTTAACAGTGAGGGCAGTTCGGTGGTAGAATCGGTTGTCCAAAGATGTTGTAGGTTCTCCCTCCTTGGTGATTTTAAAGCAGTGGTTAGACAATTATCTGTCAGGGATGCTACATGGTGGAGGGGGTTGGGCTGGATGGTCTTTAGGACCCTTCCAACTTTTTAATCCTATGATTCTATGCAGGGCTTTTTTTTGTGGAAAAAGCCCAGCAAGAACTCATTAGCATAACAGGCCACACCCAACAGCAGAAACTCATTAGCATATTAGGCCACACCCTGACTGCGCATGCCTTCCCTTGGCTTGCTCCCCCTTGAAGGGAAGGGAAGACATTTAAATGCCTCCCGTACTCTTCCAGGGGCCCCCTGGCCCACCCGTCTTGGAATTGCTGGTGGGGGGTCCGCTCTCCAAGCGTTCTCCCTGTAGCCACGCATGCAGAGGTCTTGGCTGTAGTGGACGTGGCCAACTCTGAAGCCAGCCGGAACACCGTTCCTATGCGTTCCTGCCCAAAAAGAGCCCTGGAAATAAGATATTTTAAAAATGCAGGAGGAAAGCTCATTTGGCTAAAGGTTTGCCTCGACTTAGCACTAACCAATGTTCCGTCTAACCTATGGAGTCTTGTGAGCAAAAATTCTACTTTGTGAGCTACTGGCATTAAAGTTGTGAGCATCAACGGGCATACATGGGAAAGTGAAAGCAGACAAGCGCATACAGAGAGAATAGGAAAACACATTGGCAGCTTGCTGACAAAAATAAAGGAGGAAAGCCCATTTGGCGAAAGGTTTGCCTCGACCTAGCACTAACAGATAAAAAGTAGAGTTGCCAACTCTCGGAGATTTGGGGGGAGGAGCCTAGCGAGGGCAGAGTCTGGGGAGGGGAAGGACTCGGTGGCTATAATGCCCTAGACCCCACCTTCCAGAGTAGTCATTTCCTCCAGGGGAACTGATCTCTGTTGTCTGGAGATCAGCTGTAATTCTGGGAGACCTCCAGGGGTCACCTGGAAGCCGGCAATCCTAGATTGTGGGGGTGGCACTCTGAAGCTGAGGGGCCACCTCAGAGAAGTCCCCGACCCTCTGAGCCATCTATGATGCTTCCTCAGCAGGGCCTCCGCAGATGGGCTCAGTTGGTGAGGAGCTTTGTCCGGGGGCTCTAGATCAGTGGCAGAGCATCTGCTTGGCAGGCAGAAGGTCCCAGGTTCAATCCCCGGCATCTCCAGTTAAAAGATCTGGCCGTAGGTGATGGGAAAGACGCTGAGACCCTGGAGAGGTGCTGCCAGTCTGAGTAGACAATACTGACCTGGATTGGACCCAGGGTCTCATTCAGTATCAGGCAGCTTCATGTGTGTTCATGTGCAAGGACTTAGTTTGTGAAACGCAACTTCCAGAGGTGTATGTGTTCTTTTTAAAAAGCGGAGGTTGGATAGGGAGCGGAGAAACTCATTCTTGACAATAACATGAGGATTTACACCTCTTTGTGTTGCGGCCAACCATCACAACTCATGCCTTTGTGTTCTGCTTTGTGTCTCGTCTTGCTTATTATTTTTTAAAAAAATACACACGGAAATAATTTATTGTCACCACATTCGGACAGGCATTAGGGCCGGATGTTTAGCTTTGCTGGCCCGTTTCCACACTCCCCCGCTCCTGTTTCTCCTGACACCGTTCATCCTCGTTAAAAATAACTTCTCCAAAAACCTTCACATGTTCCCTTGAAGGAGCCCAAGGATTCAGGGAGTCAGGAACGTAAGCATAAGGACCTAAGAGAAGCCATGTTTTATCAGGCCAATGGCCCCTCCAGTCCAACACTCGGTGTCACACTGTGGCCAAAACCCAGGTGCCATCAGGAGGTCCACCAGCGGGGCCAGAACTCCAGAAGCCCTCCCACTGTTGCCCCCCCACCTGAATACAGAGCATCACTGCCCCAGACATAAGAACATAAGAGAAGCCATGTGGAATCAGGCCAATGGCCCATCCAGTCCAACACTCTGTGGCACACAGTGGCCAAAACCCAGGCACCATCAGGAGGTCCACCAGTGGCGTCAGAACTCCAGAAGCCCTCCCACTCTCGCCCCCCAAGCACCAAGAACAGAGAACGTCACTTGCCCCAGACCGAGAGTTCTTATCTATCCCTTGTGGCTAATAGCCACTGATGGACCTCTGCTCCATGTGTTTATCCAATCTCCTCTTGAAGCCGTCTATGCTTGTAGCCACCACCACTTCTTCTAAGCTTGTAGCTTCCTCTAAGCACCTCTTCCAGAAGGAGAAATACTTTGGTTACCAATCTCCAGGTGGAGACTGGAGATCTTCCGGAATCTCACCTGCTCTCCAGTCTACTGGTGCTCTCCGGTTCTCCTGGAGGACATGGCAGCTTTGGAGGGTGAACTCTATGGCACTATAACTCACTGAGGTCCCTCCCCTTCCCAAGCCCCACCCTCTCCAAGCTCCACCCACACCCAAATCCTCCAGAAACTCCCCAACCTGGAGCTGGCAATGTCAAGAAATACTGATGAACAACATTTGAGTCAGTGGCACCTTTAAGACCAACTACAAGAACAACAAAGGTTAAGTGGCTCAAGTGGTTAAGACACTGAACTGCAGACTGGAAGGTCGGTAGTTCAGCAGTTCAAGACCCGAGTGCCGCATGACAGAGTGAGCTCCCGTCTCTGGCCCCAGCTCCTGCCAACCTAGCAGTTCAAAAGCAAGAAATTGCAAGTAGAGAAATAGGTACCACTTCGGTGGGAAGGGAACAGCGTTCCGTGCACCTTGGCATCTAGTCATGCTGGCCATATGACCACGGAAATGTCTTTGGACAGCGCTGGCTCTTCGGCTTGGAAACGGAGATGAGCACTGCAACCCTAGAGTCAGATTTGACTGACTTTCGAGCAAGGGAAACCTCTACCTTTACAACAACAACAAGCGCACAAAAGCTTATACCGTGAATAGAACTCTGTCAGTCTCCAAGGTGCCCCTGAACTCAAACATTGCAGCTTCAGACCAACCCGGCTACCCCACCTGAAGAAATACTGGTGCTTTTCCTAGTATGTTTTTATCCCTCTTCCCTGAGAACGGACTGACCTCCTCCATTTTGTCTTCACAACAACCCTGTGAGGTAGGTGAGGCTGAGAGAGAGAGCCCGACCCTGGGCACTTGCTGAGTTTCATGAGTGAGGGAGGATTTGAAACCAGGTCTCGGCACACAAATCTGATAGAAACTGCTCTTTTTCCAGAACACCTCTGACAGAACTATGGCTTGCCCAAGGTCATCCAGCAGCTGCAAGTGGAGGAGTGGGGAATCAAACCTGGTTCTCCCAGATTCGAGTCCGCGCACTTAACCACTACACCAAATGGACTCTCATCTGAAACGTCCACCTCTACGAAACGTCCTAGCACCACTAGGGGTTCCCAGAAGTCCCCATGGCTTCCAGGCCTTTGGTGGGGAGGGCGGGATATAAATTTGATTAAATAAATAAATACACACACACAAGAAATCACTGTGTACTAGAAGAGTTAAACAGACCATTGCTAAATTGGATGCCTAATCAAAGCCAAACTGGTGGGCATCCATCCATGAAACACGTATAGACGTTCTAGGGTGCACTTCTTAGATCATGGTGCATCCTCACAAATGGCAGCGGAGCGTATTGGGACAGTGTTCAGTTGCAGGAGAATGTGCAACATCAGAGAGCCAGTATTTATTTATTTATTTATTTAACGTTCAGTTTCTAGACCGCTCAACCCCCGAAGGGCTCTGAGCGGTTTACACAGTACAATTAATTTACACTACATCACTAGGGCCACATATATATTGAGGGGAGATGACTACCTATCAGGCACCCACGGCAGGGTTTCTTGGGTGTTGTTGTTCGATTTTTTAGTTCTTAATCCCCGGGTGACGACGTCTCGGTGTAGATCTTCCTCGACCGCAGCAAACCCTTCCGGGGATGGTCCCTCGGTGCACGACAGTGCGCGCTACCACAGCCGGCCTCTGTCCTGATTGGCTCCGGCCGACCATGTTGCCTCGGCGTAACGCCCTACTGGCCCAATCTCCATCCGGGCTGCTCAATTTGCTGCCGTTGCCGCCACCATGCTTCATCAGCTGCCGTCGCCACCATTCCGCCGCTCAGCCACCGCCGCTCCATCGCACACCGAAGGGAAGGAGGGTGCCCCCCCCCCGCTCTAAGAGCAGGTACCCATTCATCTACTCACCCGTACGGGCTTTCGAACCGCTGGGTGGGCGGGAGCTGGGACATGGACCGGGAGCTCACCCCGGCCGCGGTGGGACTCGAACAGCCACCGAAGCGGTTCGGTCAGATGGAATATTTCAGGCATTTACTGCGCCACCGCTCCCTATGATGTAGTGGTTAGAGGGCTGGACTAAGATATGCGAGATCCAGGTTCAAATCCCCATCATGCCATGGAAGCTGGTCGGGTGACTTTGGGTCAGTCATTGACTCTCAGCTTAACCTACCTCACAGGTGTGCTGGGCAATAGCTAGCTGAACCTGAGCTTGACAGAACTGGTAAGCAATATCCTGGCAGGCTGGACAATAGCTAGCTGGATCTGAGCTTTGGAAAAGGAACTGATCGGCAATAGCCCAGTGTGCTGGGCAATAGCTTGCTGGGTCTGAGCTTTTAAAAAAGAATTGAAGGGCAATAGCCCAGTGTGCTGGGCAATAACTAGCTAAACCTGAGCTTGACAGAAGTGGTAAGCAATATCCTGGCAGGCTGGGCAATAGCTAGCTGGATCTGAGCTTTAAAAAAAACTGATGGGCAATAGCCCAGCGTGGTGGGCAATAGTTAGCTGGGTCTGAGGTTTTAAAAAAAGAATCGAAGGGCAATAGCCCAGTGTGGTGGGCAATAGCTAGCTAGGCCTGAGCTTTTAAAAAAGAACTGAAGGGCAATAGCCCAGCGTGCTGGGCAATAGCTGTCTGGGCCTGAACTTAACAGAACTGGTGAGCAATATCCTGGCAGGCTAGGCAATAGCTACCTGGGTCTCAGCTTTAAAAAAGAACTGATGGGGTTGGCAGGCCGGACAATAGCTAGCTGGGCCTGAGGTTTAAGAAACTGATAGGCAATAGCTTTGCAGGCTAGGCAATAACCAGCTAGCTGGGTCTGAGCTTTAAAACAGGAACCGACAAGTCTTGTAGGTTGAACAATAAGTAGCCAGGCCTGCAGTTTGGTAAGAGACAGTGAACTGTGAAAAATGTCCTCAATGTGCAATGCTAGTGTTAGGGAAGGCAAAAATATCTGTGAGGGGAGGAAACGGCAAGAGCCAGCACATCCCTGACTGCTGTTTATCATTTTTCACTTAGATTTATTTATATCCTCCTCCTCCAGTTTACATTGCTACCGGCAAGAAGTTCAAATGGGAAAACAAACAAATGTTAAATGACAAAATCAATCATAAACAGTGTAAAACGGCAGTCATAAAAATGTCAGCTGCTCTAAACATGACCAAGATCTTTAAAAAAGTTACCCGGACAACCAGATTCTACAGCTCTTCGGGACGTGATGACAACAGCCCTTATCTGAGTTGTTGTGTTTTTTTTCCCTTGATCTGGGGAGTTTTGATTCTCGAAACCTCAGACCTGAAAATCTTCCTGGTCTCCAACCTGCTACTGGGCTGGAATCTAGCAGTTAAGAACATAAGAGACACCAATGTTGGATCAGGCCAAAGGCCCATCTAGTCCAACACTCTGTCACACAGTGGCCAAAAATACCAGGTGCCATCAGGAGGTCCAGTAGTGGGGCCAGGACACTAGAAGCCCTCCCACTGTTGATCCCCCCAAGCACCAAGAAGACAGAGCATCCCTTGCCCCAGAGTCCCTATCTATACCTTGTGGCTAATAGCCACTGATGGACCTCTGCTCCATATGCCTATCTAATTCCCCTTTGAAGCCGTCCATACTTCTAGTTGTCCGCAGTTCTGCTGCGGGTCAACACGGCTACCCTATGAAACTTTTCCACCCCGGCAACTGTTGAGAGAAACACTGCCACTTAGCCATCCAGCCTAATACCTCTTGATAGAGCTTTCCATAATCAGTTTGTACCCTAGTGGCAAAGGAATGGGGGCTGCAAGAGGAAAGGGCCCTATCACAGTGGCAGAGCACGGATTTTGTATGCAGAAGGTCCCCGGTTTAATCCCGGGTATCTCCAGCTAGGGCTGTGGTGGCTCAAGTGGTTAAGACACTGAACTGCAGACTGGAAGGTCGGTAGTTCAGCAGTTCAAGACCCGAGTGCCGCACGATAGAGTCAGCTCCTGTCTCTGGCCCCAGCTCCTGCCAACCTAGCAGTTCGAAAGCAAGAGATTGCAAGTAGAGAAATAGGTACCGCTTCGGTGGGAAGGTCACAGCTGTGCGCCTCGGGGTCTAGTCATGCCGGCCACATGACCACGGGAACGTCTCTGGACAGCGCTGGCTCTTCGGCTTGGAAACGGAGATGAGCAGCGCATCCCTAGAGTCGGATTCGACCGGCTTTCGAGCAAGGGAAACCTTTCCCTTTCCCTATCTCCAGTTGAAAGGAAGTCTGGTTAACATAGCTTGCAGGGTAGCCAGGTTCCCCCGGCCACTAGTGGGGGATGGGGGAGGAAGAGTTGCCAGTACCAGGTTGGGAAACTCCTGGAAATTTGGGGGTAGAGCCTGGGGAGGACAGGGACCTCAGTGGGGCACAAGGCCATAGAGCCCACCCTCCAAAGCATCCGTTTTCTCCAGGGCAACTAATCTCTGTAGTCTATGAGCTATAATTCCAGGGCATCCCCACATCTCATCTCGAGGCTGGCATCCCTACGACTTGTACCATGGAAGCTTGCTGGGTGAATTTGGGCTAGTCACACCCTCTCAGCCTAACCTACACAGAGCTGTTGTGAGGATAGAATGGAGGAGGAGGAAGAAGAGATTGGATTTATACCCCGCCCTTCACGACCCAAAGGAGTCTCAGAGTGGTTTACAATCTCCTTTCCCTTCCCCTCCCCTCCCCACGATGTTCCCTCTAAGCTATGGGGTCTTGTGAGCAAAAATTGTACTTTGTGAGTTACTGGCATTAAAGTTGTGAGCGAGTGATTTGGCTACTGCATAAATTAGTTTGCTCTGGAGCCATTCTTCCTGAGCTAAGACAAAAATGTATGAGCTGGAGGCTAAAAAACTGTGAGCTAGCTCACACTAACTCAGCTTAGAGGGAACACTGGTTGTGAGGTAGGTGGGGCTGAGAGAGCTGTTTCGAGAACTGCTCGTGGGAGAACAGCTCTGAAAGAACTTGTGACTGACCCAAGGTCACACCAGCAGCTGCATGTGGAGGCGTGGGGAATCAAACCCGGTTCTCCCGGATTAGAATCCGCCGCTCTTAACCACTAGAGCAAACTGGCTCTCCAGGAGAGGTAGGGTTGCCAGGTCTGACTCAGGAAATATCTGGGGACTTTGGGGGTGGAGCCAGGAGCAAGGATGTGACATCACTTTTATTTTTAAATATAAATTTTTATTTTAGTTTTATAATATACAACTTTACTACAACATCGTAACTCTAAAGTAATTGTGAGTTAAATACAATCAACAAGAAAAAGGAGAGAAAAAACAACAACAAAACAATCATAAAGGCTATTTTCTTAACCAATTACAACCAAAAATGGACCTTCTGGTATTACATCATATGAACTATATCATAATATTTCTTTGGAACCTGAACAGATTTGGATGATTCATTATTGAAAGTATATTCTAGAAAGGGAAACCATTTTAACTGGAAGTTAGAGTGCCCATACTGAGTTGAGAAAGTAGAAACCTTATCTGATAACTTGTCCATAGAATATAACTCCCAGAGTTTACTATACCATAGTGAAAGAGTCAAATTATTTGTACTTTTCCAAGTACTATGATTGTCTTCGCTGCTACCATGAAGATTGAAATAAGTTCTCTTCTAATTTTAGGGATATTGGGAACATTCCCAAGATCGAGTAGGTATGTTTCTGGGGTAAGAGGAACATAATATCCAGTGATGATTCTGATTGCTTTTATAGCCTGCCTGACTTGATGCACAAAGAAGGATTAGGAATAAAAGGGAGGCAGTAAAATCAGCTTACATATACTGTCGGCCATTCATCTTAGCAGTTCTTGGTAGCAATAATCGCTGCCGAGCTGTTTGGATTGGCAGCGTTTTTCACACTTGCCCTGTTTCAAAAATACCTGGGCCAGTGCAAAAAAATATGCTGCCAATGGAAACAAGCCCAACAGCCATTTGTGTTACTAAGGTCTACTAAGATGAACCTGTTCTGCGGGCATTCCAGTTGGTCAGTGCCAAACCGGACAGTCCTGGTGATGGCCTAATGTCCAATAGGCACAGTGAAACAGGGTAAGTTCGACTTGACATTCACAGCATCCCTAGTTACATCTGGTGAACTGGGGGGATGGGGGTGGCCATTAAGTCCACCACGAATAGTCCCAGTGGGCTGATGACATTGGAGCTACTCTGTCCTGCCTGAGGAAGGATGTACTTGACCCTGCCAAGCAAAATCCCATGCAGCATTTCCAAGCCCAAGCCCTGTGTGGAAACGAGGCACCTGACCAAACCTGGCACAGAGCTAAGTAGGTGAGCTCTTTCTCCCTCTGTCTCCGTTTGGGGGTGAGGTATGGCCCCTAGGGGTAGCAGATGTGTTCTGAGGGTGGAATGACAGGCCCCACAGTGGAATGACAGCCCCTGGAGGTAGCAGATGGGTTATGAGGGTGGAATGACAGCCCCCACAGTGGAATGACAGCCCCTGGGGGTAGCAGGAGTGTTCTGGGACTGGAATGACAGACAAGCCTCAGTCCCAGAACACTCCTGCTCCCACCAAGAGCTTTCATTTGTCTCTGGGGACTGTCATCCCAGTCCCAGAACACTTTTGCTACCCCCAGGGGCTGTCATTCCATCTCCTGCTCCTTGGGAGGAAAGCTATGGCAAACCTAGACAGCATAATAAAAAGTAGAGACATCACCCTGCCAACAAAAGTCTGTATGGTCAAAGCAATGGTATTCCCAGTAGTAATGTATGGCTGCGAGAGTTGGACCATAAGGAAGGCCGAACACCAAAGAACAGATGTTTTCAAATTATGGTGCTGGAGAAGACTCTTGAGAGTCCCTTGGACTGCAAGGAGATCAAATCAGTCAATCCTAAAAGAAATCAACCCTGACTGTTCCCTGGAAGGCCACATACTGAAGCTGAGGCTCAAATACTTTGGCCACCAAATGAGAAGGGAGCACTCACTGGAGAAAACCCTGATGCTGGAAATGATTGAAGGCAAAAGAAAGAGGGGACGGCAAAGGACGAGATCGTTAGACAGTGTCATAGATGCAACGAACATGAAGTTGAGCCAACTTCAGAGGACGGCGGAAGACAGGAAGGCCTGGCGGGAAGAGTCCATGGGGTCGCGAAGAGTCGGACTCGACTGTGCGACTGAACAACAACAACAAAGCTGAGCGGGATTTCTATTCCCAGATAGTGCCATGTTTCGTCTACCTACGTGTAATCATAATTTCTTTTAATAAAGACTTTGTGCTTTTGAGAAAGTGTGATTGGGTAGACTAAAGTTTTATTAGGATTAGCTTTCAAGCCTGAGATTTCCAAAGGAACTTAGTAGTTTTTCTAGTTCAGGCAGTGTAGTTTGTGGATTAGTTGCAAGTACTGCCATATCGTTGGCGAAGAGCAGGGCTCTTTTTGTAGAAAAAGCCCAGCAGGAACTCATTAGCATAATAGGCCACACCCAACAGCAGAAACCTATTAGCATATTAGGCAACACCTTGACAGCACAGCTCATTAGCATATTAGGCCACACCCCCACGTTACCAGAAGTGTGGTCATCCAGCCACACCCACTTTTTGCTTCTTATTCTGTTTACTTTGTTTATTCTCAAAACCCAGGGCTTTTTTTGTAGCAGGAACATCTTTGCATGAAGGCCACACACCCCTAATGTAGCCAATCCTAATGAGTTTCTGCTGTTGGGTGTGGCCTATTATGCTAATGAGTTCCTGCTGGGTGTCGCTAACTCAGGAGCCAGCCGGAACTCCGTTCCTGTGCGTTCCTGCCCAAAAGTAGCCCTGGCCGAAGAGACTTAGTTTGATCTGCTGGTCTCCTACTGTGATGCCTGTGATATTAGGGTGCGAACGGAGAGCTTGAGCCAGAGGCTCTATAGCGATAGCAAACAAAAGGGGAGAAATTGGGCACCTTGACATCGCTTTTATGATGTCACTAGGGTTGCCAGGTGAGGCCAACGAGCCGGAAGGGAGTTCTGGCTATCACATTTAAAAACATTCCTTTTAAATGCTTTCCCTCCATTGGAAATAATGGAGGAGGGGGCACCTTCTTTTGGGGATCACAGAATTGGACCCCCTGGTCCAATCTTTTTTAAACTTGGGGATATTGTTCAAGAGAGGCTCCACTCACTATGCTGAAGATTTGGTGCCTCCACCTCAAAAAACAGCCCGCCCAGAGCCCCAGATACTCACAGATTGATTCTCCATTATACCCTATGGGGACCAGTCTCCATAGAGTATAATGAAGCGCCCAGCAGCCATTCCACCACCGCCTCCCCCACTTTCTAACAGCCGTGAAGTGGGGGGAAGAGCTCCAAACCAGGGGATTGGCAACCCCAACAAGAGGAGAAGGCTGTAAACTGCCTTGGCGGGTTACCAATGAAAGGCAGGGTACAAATTAAGCAAGCAAATGAATTAATTCATGTGTCCCCCCCGCCTTCTGTTGCTGTCTTTCACCAGCAGGTGAAGAAGACCTCTTTTGTTTTCTTTGGCATCCCCTTAACCCTCCCTCCTGCCTAACCAACGTCTTCATGGCTGTTTTTAATTTCTTTGTATGGATCTTATCTCTGTTTTTAATTTGATTTAATGATGTGTTTTTTTTGGGGGGGTTGACTTTAATGATTTCAAAATGTGACTTTAGCACGCACGTTTTAAAATGTTCGCTCCCTCGGTGGTCCTTGTGGGAGCGGAAAGGCCGGCGGTAAGCACTGTCCCTAACTTGTTCGGTGTTTTGAGGAGGAGGAGGAGGAGGAGGAGATTGGATTTATACCCCGCCCTTCACTACCCAAAGGAGTCTCAGAGCGGTTTACAATCTCCTTTCCCTTCCGTTCCCCACAACAGACACCCTGTGAGGTAGGTAGGGCTGAGAGAACTACTCTTGAGAGAACAACTCTGAGAGACCTGTGACTGACCCAAGGTCACCCAGCTGGCTGCATGTGGAGGAATGGGGAATCAAACCCAGTTCTCCAGATTAGAACCCACTGCTCTGAACCACTATACCAAACTGGCTCTGAAGAACTGAACGGCACATCCAGGTTGGGAAACTCCTGGAGATTTGGGGGTGGAGTCTGGGGAGGACAGTGGGATCCAGTGTCATAGAGTCCACCCTCCAAAGTATCTATGTTCTCCAGGGGAAACGATCTCTGTAGTCTGGATCCAGATTCCACCTGGACGCTTATATCCCTAGGCACAAAAGAGAACACACATAAACAACTCCTTAGTCCTATTGCATTGTTCATTCTATTGGCCTATACTGTACAATTGTATTTTTCTCTTTTAGGTTTCCCAACCTCCAGGTATTCCCAACCTGAAAATTGCCATCCTACTCCTCAGGTACTCTGTACTCCGAGAGCCAGTTTGGTGTAGTGGTTAGGAACACGGACTCTAATTTGGGAGAACCGGGTTTGATTCCCCACTCCTCCACATACAGCTGCTGGCATGACCTTGGGTCAGTCACAGGTTCTCTCAGAGCTGTTCTCTCAGGAGCAGTCCTTGAAAGAGCTCTCTCAGCCCTACCCACCTCACGGGGTGTCTGTTGTGGGTAGGGGAAGGGAAAGGAGTTTGTAAACCACTCTGAGACTCCAAGTGAAGGGCGGGATATAAATCCAATCTCCTTCTCCTTCACGTTGACTCTCAGTGAGAAAGGCAGGCTCTGACTTAACTAAGTAAAATTAATCAGAAGGTTAAAACTTCCAAAGCCAGTTTGGTGTAGTGGTGAAGTGCGAGGACTCTAATCTGGGAGAACCGGGCTTGATTCCCCACTCCTCCACTTGCAGATGCTGGATGACCTCCTTGGGCAAGCCGTAGTTCTGACAAGAGCTGTCCTTGAAAAAGAGCAGTTTCTGTCAGAGCTCTCTCAGTCCCACCTGGGGCGAGGAAGGGAAGGAGATTGTAAGCTGCTCTGAGACTCTGCGTGAAGGGCAGGGTATAAATCCAGCTCTTCTTCTTCTCTTCCTCCTCCTCCTCTTCTTCTCCTCCTCCTCCTCCACTTCTTCTCCTCCCCCTCCTCCTCCTCTCCTCCTCCTCTTCTTCTCCTCCTCCTCCTCCACTTCGTCTCCTCCGCCTCCTCCTCCTCTCCTCCTCCTCTTCTTCTCCTCCTCCTCCTCCACTTCGTCTCCTCCGCCTCCTCCTCCTCTCCTCCTCCTCTTCTTCTCCTCCTCCTCCTC
>NW_015176549.1:11594-17789 GCF_001447785.1 Gekko japonicus | reverse complement strand
CTCTTCTCCTCCTCCTCCTCCTCCTCTTCTTTTCCTCCTCCCTCCTCCTCCTCCTCGTCCTCTTCTTCTTCCTGCTCCAACTTTTCTTCTCCTATTTTCATTTTATCAATGTTTGCATTTTACCTGATTTTTTGTCCTCAAACAGTTTTGCAAGAACGCTGGGGAGGGAAAGGCAGAAGGGGAAGGTGGTGAGTTGTGGTTCGAGAAGGCAGCAGACACATGCCTTAAATAGAATGTCATGGCTATTTCATATTTCTTAGACATCTTGGGTGCTGTTTGATGGAACAGTGCTTTAGGAATTTTTATAAATCGTTAAGTTCGGCACACGCAGCCCTTACAAATCTCTCCATCAGAAAGTGGGGCAGCAGGGACATGCTGTCCAGCTGTACTGGCAAAGAGTTCAGCCATCTGCTAGCTTGATCCCACCCAAATTAGGGCAAGGCTGGAACAGATAAGCAACAAGTGGGGACCCGCAAGAAACTTGCGGGAAGGATGCATCCCTCCCCCCCCTTTGCTTCCTCCCCTCTCTCCCCTTCTTTAACAGAACTTTCCCCTCTTTTTCCCTTCTCCCCTTCCCTGACAACCTAGCTCCCTCTCTATTTCTCCTCCCTTCTCAGGCTATTCCCCTCTTTCTTCCCCCTCCCCTTCTCTATCAACCCACCCCTCTCTATTTCTCTATTTCTCCTCCTTCTTTCGACACCTCCCCTCCCTCTTGCCCCCTCGATCAACTCAATCCCTCAAGTTTGCAAGGGGAAAAAAATCTATTTAGCACCAGTATGGCCTCAATCTATGGATTTAGATATCCACAGGGGTCGTTTCCTGCATGAGCGCACAGGAGTGGAGCTCCGGCAGTAAAGAGCCCAGGGGGGTGGGCACATGCAACAAGCCCCGCCCCCTGCTCCCAGCAGCCCTCAGTCAGAGCAAGAAGCAGCCAGGTAAGTTGCAGAGCCCCCCTGGCCCCCAACAGTCCAGTGGCACCTTTAAGACCAAGGTTTATTCAGGTAGAAGCTCTCCCTCCTCTGCGAGGACAGAGCTGCATGTTCCCCCCCCCCCAATAGCGAGCAATCCAACACAATCCAGTGGAGCCTGAGCGGTGGGTGTTGCCTTCTGACACACTTCCGGTGATGTCAGGGGGTGTGCCACATGCAAATAAGTTATGCTAATGAGCTCCTGCAACTCTTTTTCTACAAAATGACCCCTGGATATCCACATACCGGGGGCAGACTTCATTAGATATACAGGTGTATGGTGATATATATATGTTAATAGGAGCCATAAAGCTGAACTGTACAACCTGGATATTCCTTTCTTTGTCCCAGTTTGGAAAACCATACACACGCACGAGAAAACCCTTTGGATATTCCTGTTAAACACGGTCATCTGGCAATAATGAAGAGGTATTACTCCCCTTCTGGCGGTGAGCCAGCTCCAGTGGAGACCCTTTCCGTTGTTCCTCCTGCAGTCCGCCATCTTGGATTACGATTAGCGACTACAGGTTGGGGAATTCCTGGAGGCTGAGGGGTGTAGCTTCTGGAGGGTGGGATTCGGGAAGGGGAGGGACCTCAGCAGGGTATAAGGCCATCAAGCCCACCCTCTGGAACCTCCATTTTCTCCAGGGGAACTGATCTCTGTAGTCAGTCAATAAATCGGTTGTAATTTCAGGAGATGCCCTGGAGGTTGACAACCCCAAGAGCCACGCACAGGATTTCAAAGTGCAAAGCAAATCTAAGATGACCGCTGTCCAAAAACTTGGATGGACTGCATCCAGGAATAACAAGCTTTCACAGGGAATGTGTGGAGGACATGGGAAGTGAACCGAGGGCTTCCTGCATCTCTTCTGCCTCGGGCCTACCCATCCATCGCTCTGCCTTATTTTCGTTATGTCTCTCAGGAACTCGATCCATTCTGAGTCCTGAATTCCCCCACCCACCCCCAGTTCTTCCCCAGCGTTGTATAACACGGCGTGCGTGAGCCCCCTGACCCACCCCTCTCTTGTTTTCTTCCTCAAAACCCTTCTGCTTTCTCCGACCTTTTTCCTCTCGGCATTATTTCTTCCCGGTTTCCAAGAATCTGCTATCCTCTCTCGGATCGGATAGCTCTGGTTCATTTAAAAAGGGGGGGGAGGGCTCCTTTCTCCCACTCACTGTCCTTCTCCGGACTTGAGGAGAATCGCATGCAGCGCGGAGGGGAGCAACCTTCCCTCTCCCACTCATAAAACTGGATTTACTGCCCCCTCACCGCCACATGGCTGCCCGACTCTGCCTGCTGGAATTTGTCCATAATACAGTTGAACGAGGCTCCAACCAGACTGAGGCTCCAGAACCGTCCTGCTAAAAGTACTGGCTCAAAGACCAGGTTGCCAGTTTCCAGACGATGACTAGATAACTCCCGGAATTACAGCTGGTCTTCCATTTCAGCCCATGAGGTGCCAGGCCCGACTAAGGAAATATCTGGGGATTTGGGGGTAGAGCCGGGAGACTTTGGGGGGTGGAGCCGGGAGCAAGGATGTGACATCACTTTTGGGAAGTCACTAGGGTTTCCCGGTGAGGCCAACAAGCCGTAAGGGAATTCTGGCTGTCACATTTAAAGGGACCGCATTCCTTTTAAATGCTTTCCCTCCATTGGAACTAAAGGAGGATGGGGCCACCTTCTTTGGGGGCTTGTAGAATTTGATCCCCTGGTCCAATCTTTTTGAAACTTGAGTGGTTGTTGTTGTTTTTTCATGAGAGGTACCACCAGCTATGCTGAAAATTTGGTGCCTCTACCTCAAAAAATAGCCCTCCCTGTCCCAGATAGCCACGGATCGATTCTCCATTGTATCCTAGGGGGACCGGTTTCCATAGAGTATAATGGAGTGCCCAGTGGCCATTTTTCCCCCCATTTTCCCCCCTGCTTTCTGAAAGCCCTGAAGAGGGGGAGGGGCTCCAAACCAGTTAATCCCCTGCCCCCAACAGGGGATTGGCAACCCTGGCTTGTCTCCAGGTTACGGGAACCCTGGCTGCTTTAGAAGGTGGACTCAGTGGCATTGTACCCCACTGAGGTCTCTCCGCTCCCCAAACACAGCCCTCCCCAGATTCCATCCCCCAAATCTCCAGGAATTTTCTAACCCAAACCAGTCGCAACCCTACTAAAACAGCAAAGCAACATAAGAACATAAGAGAAGCCAATGTTGGATCAGACCGATGGCCCATCCAGTCCAACTCTCTGTCACACAGTGGCCAAAAATACCAGGTGCAATCAGGAGGTCCAGTAGTGGGGCCAGGACACTAGAAGCCCTCCCACTGTTGCTCCCCCCTCCCAAGCACCAAGAAGACAGAGCATCACTTGCCCCAGACTGAGAGTTCCTATCTGTACCTTGTGGCTAATAGCCACTGATGGACCTCTGCTCCATATCTATATATCTAATAGCGAAACGTGCCCCCTTTGTGCGGATACCTAAACCCGTGCATCGGGGGCACCTGGGGGGAGGGAGATTTTCGTGCACACTTGGGGCAGTCCCCAGGTGTGCACAAAAATCTAAAAACCCGGAAAAAATATCGGGGGATACTTAAATTCCCCCAAAAGTGATAGAGCGTCCCCTGCGCATGCGCAGGGAACGCTCTGCGAAAACCCTGACCGCCGCTGCTGCTTTGGGGGGGGTGGGAAGAGAGCAGCGATCCCCCCCCAAGCACCAAGAATACAGAGCATCCCTTGCCACAGACTGAGAGTTCCTGGGGGGGAGGGACAGTTGGAGATCTTCTAGTGTCCTGGCCCATCCAGTCCAACACTCTGTCACACAGTGGCCAAAAATACTGGGTGCCATCAGGAGGTCCAGCAGTGGGGCCAGGACACTAGAAGCCCTCCCACTGTTGCCCCCCCCAAGCACCAAGAATACAGAGCATCACTTGCCCCAGACTGAGAGTTCCTATCTACACCTTGTGGCTAATAGCCACTGATGGACCTCTGCTCCATATGCTTATCTAATTCCCTCTTGAAGCCGTCCATGCTTGTAGCTGCCACCACCTCCTGTGGCAGTGAATCGCATGTGTTAATCACTCTTTGGGTGAAGAAGGACTCCCTTTTATCTGTTCTAACTCGACTGCTCAGCAAGGGCAAGGTAGTTTATTGCTAAGTGGCGGGTAGTTTCAAGAGTGGCTTCGTTGGGTCAGCTGCTCTGTGAAAGGAAAGCAGTGGGGGCTCAGGCCATTTGGCTGCTCCCCTCCCCCCTCCACGCACACACACCTCTTTGCTTCCCCGGGGTCTCTATACAATCCAGAGCAGCAAACCATCCATGCCCTAGAAAGGGATTCACAGACTCCCCCATCATCCCTCCCTCTCTTGACAGTTCAGCCGCCATTTTGACTGCCCTGACCATTGCCTGCAGAGGCAACTGAAATCACAGCTGAGCTCTCCTAAGAGGAATCGATCTCATGAGAATTTGGGAACTCCTTTAAGGCAGGAGTCTCCAACCTTTTTTGAGCTTGCGGGTCTTTTGGCACTTCGACACAGGATGCTGCCTGGGACAAAATGGCTGCCGCACCACTTGAAGCCAACCACAAAATGGCTGCCACAGCTTCCCTTCAGTCACACAGAGAAGATCCTTCTGCTGTGGTGGCGGCTGGTGCCGAAGCAATGTTTTTTTGTTTTTTTAAAGTCTGCACTGCCAGAGGCTAAAAAACTGTGAAGTAGCTCACACTAACTCAGCTTAGAGGGAACACTGGCCACCAGGTAAGTACCCTGTCTAAGTATCCAAAGACTTCATGGGTCTAAAAGGAGAGTGACTTCTGACTTATGGTGTGAGCTAGCTCATAGTTTTTTTAGTCTCCAGCTCACAGATTTTTGCCTTAGCTCAGGAAGGAGGGCCTCAAAGCAAACTAATTTGTGCAGCAACCAAATGGCTCACTCACAACTTTAATGCCAGGAGCTCACAAAGTAGAATTTGGGCTCACAAGACTCCACAGCTTAGAGGGAACATTGATGGTGACCCTGTGAATTGGCGTTCTCCAAAACATCCTCTCGTTCACAGCAAACCGAGGGCCTTTATGGCTTCCTTGATGGAGTCAATCCATATGTTGGGCCTTCCTCTTTTCCTGTTACCATCTACTTTTCCTAGCATGACTGTCTTTTCCAATGACTCTTGTTTTCTCATAATGTGACCAAAGCACAATAGCCCCAGTATGGTCATTTTAGCGTCTAGGGGGAGTTCAGGCTTGATTTGTTCGAGAACTCACTGATCTGTCTTTTTGGCGGTCCACGGTATCTGTAAAACTCTCCTCCAATGCCTCATTTTGAAGGAATCTACCTTCGTACTCTCAGTTTTCTTCATTGTCTAATGCATTCCCTCCAATGCTCCCTCTAAGCCGTGGAGTCTTGTGAGCAAAAATTCTACTTTGTGAGCTACTGGCATTAAAATTGTGAGCGAGCGATTGGGCTGCTGCATAAATCAGTTTCCTCTGGAGCCATCCTTCCTGAGCTAAGACGAACATTTGTGAGCCGGAGGCTAAAAAACTGTGAGCTAGCTCACGCTAACTCAGCTTAGAGGGAACACTGGTCTCCTCCAATATCCAAACATGCCGAGTCGCTCACTCTAGGGTTGCCAGGTCTGGGTTGGAAAATACCTGGAGACTTTGGGGGTGGATCCAGGAGAGGGTGGGGTTTGGGGAGGGGAGGGGAGGGGCCTCAGCATGGCGCAATGCCATAGAGTGCACCATTCAAAGCAGCCATTTTCTCCAGGGGAGCTGATCTCTGTCAGCAGGAGATCAGTTGCAAAAGCGGGAGATCTCCAGGCCCCACCTGGAGGCTGGCAACTTAAGCTCACTCAAACATGTAGGACCTATCTATGCTTGCTCTGAGAGAACTTTCTTTGCCAGCCTTTGAAAAAGTGAGAGTTTTTTAAAATCAGTGCTCACAAGGGTAGATCACAAGAGAGTGAATACGAGTCACCTGAGCAAAGAGAAATTTTCCGGTCACTGGCTGAGGCTGCAGTTTGGTGTAGTGGTTAGGAGCGGTGGATTCTAATCTGGGAGAACTGGGTTTGAGTCCCCACTCCTCCACTTGCGGCTGCTGGATGACCTAGGGCAAGCCATAGTTCTGTCAGAGCTGTTCTTGAAAAAGAGCAGTTTCTGTCAGAGCTCTCTCAGCCCCACCTACCTCACAGGGTGTCTGTCGTGGGGAGGGGAAGGGAAAGGAGTTTGTAAGCCGCTCTGAGACTCCTTT
>NW_015176549.1:5120-10974 GCF_001447785.1 Gekko japonicus | reverse complement strand
TACAGAATTCACTTCTTTGAGCAGGAAAAATGATGTTATTAAAGCTTATTTTCAGGTATTCTTCGTTCTTAGTTGTATGGGATGTTTTACTCAGTATTTTAATTACAGCAACAATGTTTTGTCAGAGAGTTTCCTATGGAAGTTCCAATTTCCTGGAGCTGGTCACTGACTTTGTAACCCTAACTCATGTAAAGTACAGTTCATTTCTATTTCCTGAGTTGTTTAGAACCATTTCCCCTTACAACAGACTAGGGTGCTCTTCAGAGCTAAACCTGCAGAGACACTGGGCAGGGATTAATCTTCTCCTCCTCAGCGGAATTAACCCTGTTCCTTTTTTACTTGAAAGGGAGTCTCCACACACTACCCCAATCATTCTTGCCAAATCTCTCTCCCAGTTCTAGTGTCTGTATAAAGTGGACTTCAGCTTATGACACGCACTGCACGCACATCACCCGGAAGTGACGGGAGGACGCCAGGCACACTGGGGGCAGGGCCACGGCCATACAAGGATACACTTGGCAACCCTAAACCTGGGTCTCCCAGACACTAGTCCAGCACTCTTAACCGCCACACCATGCCATGAGGGTATTTTAAAACAAGACAGCTTCTGTATTTCCTATATTTCCTCTAGTTCCTGTGATGGGTCATAATGCCTAAACCAATACCTGTGACAGGGTGGGACAGTTAAAGTTTATAAAATAAAGAAGAAATACACGCTACTGAAGGGCGGCTGGGTCACTGAGGGGAACTAAAAAAAAAATTGGTGGGAAAATCTGCCTGGGAGTCAGGAAGTGCCAGAGGTCTGTCACCCTAAGCACTACACCACACTGGTCGTCAGCTGTCAAGGGCTGGCAAACTGGCCTCACACTGGTGCGCTGGCATCACCTGGTAAAAAACAGAAGTGATAGCAGAGGGCAGGCTAGAATTTACCAAAAAAAAAACCCCTCTGTGTTGAAACCATGGAGTTTTTGAAAGTCCTAGAGTGTCTGTGACATCACTTCCGGTTTTCCCAGAAGTGACATGAAAAGTACGCAGACGGAGAGTGATTTCAGCAAAGCGTACTTTATTCGATCAGGAACAAGACGACTTTGGCCGGCTCGCAGGCCGGCTTATATCCCCCGAGAAACCCCCACCCAAAACACACACACCCACACTTCCCAATAGGTTATTTACAGTGGCCGAGAGTCCCATAGGCTCTCGGCCGGGAACCTAGCCCCCTGATTGGAGCAGGCTAGGATCCGCAGAGTCCATTGTTTCTTGGAGCGAAGCTCGACGTTTGTGCCTGACCCCGTGGAGCCCAAGCAGGCCACTCGGTCTGGACTGGATACATGACATGACATCGGCATGCCACTGTGATGCTGGCACACACTCCGCTTTCCACCTCCCCCATTTCATCCCATCAGCATTTCAGGTGCCAGCAGGCAAGCAGTGTTCCCTCTAAGCTGAGTTAGTGTGAGCTAGCTCACAGTTTTATAGCCTCTGGCTCACACATTTTTGTCTTCACTCAGGAAGGACGGCTCCAGAGAAAACTAATTTATGCAGGAGCCAAATCGCTCACTCACAACTTTCATGCCAGTAGCCGACAAAGTAGAATTTTTGCTCACAGGACTCCACAGCTTAGAGGGAACTTTACAGGCAAGGAAAAGCCTTGCAAGGAGACCTCCTCCTTCAGAGGCAAGCCTATGTCCACGTAACAGAACATTTCAGAAACATCAGCTTCCCTGCTGCTGTCTGCTTCGACTGGAATCTTGTGGTAAAAATGTCAGTGTCTGGAGGGGAACTTCCTTTTCAATAGGTTACGATGACCCTCCCTGACTGAAAACGAGAGATCAGACTTTGTGGGGCAGGATGCCACTGCATTTCTTGAAGCGAGATTGTCTGAGCATAGAGAGATTGTGAAAACCCGTTCCCTCGCCAAATAGCTCCTTCTGCCTCCTCTCCCACATAACCTTGGCCGACTCCCCAACATGTATTATTTCAGGGGGGAAGTTTAAAAAAACCAACAGTATTCTCCCAAAAGCGCAGATATTGTTGTACTCAGTCTCAAAGTCAGGGATCCCCAGACTTTTTGAGCCTGTGGACACCTTTAGAATTCTGACACAGAGGGGTGGGCACAACCACAAAATAGCTGCCGTGGCAGATGGAGCCAAGACACACACCCAGAGGAAGTCCAAGTGCGGGGGAGAAGAGGGGCAATTTTAAAAGTTCACCGGGAAAGAGGAGAAATCATAAAAAAACAGCCTTGGTGGCAGATGCTGTGGAAGCAACACTGTTTTCATCTGCTCAAGTCAGTCAGATCCTCATCAGAAGCTGTGCTGGGCAAAAGCCCCACATGGCTCCAACCACTTTCTGGAAACACTCGGCGAGTGCCAGGGAAGGTGTTGGTGTAGGCTTGCCAAGTCCCCCCGGGGGGCGGGTACACCCCTGCCCGAGAGGCCCGTTACCTGACGCCAGCAAATCGGGCCCCGGGGAGAACACCACCTGTAATATATTCAAAGCTGCCTTGAATGCATGACATGTTGTGAAACATCTAACTGAACTGTAATGTTAAGCTTCATCCTGGGCTAGGATCCAAATCCATCCAATAGTATTGCTAGCCCAGGAAGTAACAAGCCAATCACTTCAAGCAAGCTCCCTGAGCAGGAACTAATGTGATTGGACCTTATCGCTGCAACCTCATTGGTTGGTATTTGTACAGTGGGCGTGGCTACATTAGCCGGGAATGTTTAAAAGCAGGACAGCTGCAATGTAAAGGCTGTTCTGGCTATCAGATGTTGATCCGTGTTGGAGTGGCATTCGAGTTGAAGAATAAAGTTGTGTTCTTGCTGAATCACTCTCCGACTGCTTTGTTAAGCGAGCGACTTAACACCAACCACTTCTGGCACACGTCCCCATCGTATGTCACCCGGAGGTGACATCATCACGCTGGCAACGTTGGGGGCATGACACTCTATGATTTAAGGGAAAGCTCTATGGTTCTCCCTTGAATCCTAGTGGCCGACACATTGATGTCACTTCCGGGACGGCACGGAACTCTTCCGCGGTAGGTAATTTTGGACTTGGCAACCCTATGTTGGGGGCGCCACGTTGGGGACCCCTGTTCTAAGTTCTGTTAGGGATCAGCAGCGGTGGACCTGCGTTTTTGGGACCCTGAAGCTTGAAGTGTTGTGGGGGCCCCGGAGAGAATGTTGAAGTTTGACCAATTACAGGGACATTTTGAGGCCATATGAAACAGGTATTAGAGCATATTCTAAGGGCAATATCTAGTACTTCGACCCATTGGCTTATGATTCTGTCACTAAAATAGCCTTATTTTAATAAACACTTTAAAAAATCCCTCCAGGATTAGGGGCCCTGAAGCTTAAGCTTCATTCATTTCATAGTAGATCTGCCCCTGGGGATCAGAAATACGTTTCTTTGATACATGTATATACACATACACAAACTTGCGCTGTCAAGTTCCTTCCAGGCAGTGTTACTTCTAAGCTGAGTTAGTGTGAGCTAGCTCACAGTTTTTTAGCCTCCAGCTCACACATTTTTGTCTTAGCTCAGGAAGGAGGGCTCCAGAGCAAACTAACTTATGCAGCGGCCAAATCGCTCGCTCACAACTTGAATTCCAATAGCTCACAAAGTAGAATTTTTGCTCAGAAGACTCCACAGCTTAGAGGGAGCATTGCTTCCAGGCCCCCCCATTCCCCATCAGCACTGTGACAGCTGCCAGGAGGGGGGAAAATAAATAAATGTTATATTACCATTTGACAACAGTGTGAACAACAACAAACTGATATCCCGCCTCTCTAGGAAATGTCAGAAACTCTATGGTAAACCTGATTCCTAGAGGGGCATGACATCACTTCCAGATTTGCCCCAGAAGTGACATCATGCTGTCACCTTGACCGTATCCCCCTTCCCTTACCCTCCCCTGTCTCCCATTCGTTGTCAGGGCATGCCTGGCTACCTGAACACACATGCGCGCAAACCCACACATTTTGCTTCCAAACTATCCTTTCCCAAAAATTCCAAACGTCCTTGCGAGCTTATCTGCGTTGTGGACTCCTTGTGTGTACAACACCGTTTCCTCTGAGGAAGAATGCCATCGTCTGAAAAAACATGGAATTCTGGGAAATTTTAATACCAGTTTATTCAATATCATTTCCCTACGCCAATCAACTTTCCCCTTGACGTCAGTTTACTGCAGACCTCCTTTCAGTTACAGTGAATGATGGGTACCAAATCTAGATGTTTGGAAGACCTTATCTTTACAACTATACAGTCCAGCAAGTGGAAAATCCCCCACTGATGGACCTCCTGAGGGCCCCTAGTATTCTTGGCCACTGTGTGACAGAGTGTGGGACTGGATGGGCCACTGGCCTGATCCAACATTGACTTTTCTTATGTTCTTATGAATTGGATAAACATATGGAGCAGAGGTCCATCAGTGGCTCTTAGCCACAAGGTCTAGATAGGAACGGTCTAGGGCAAGGGATGCTCCGTGTTCTTGGTGCTTGGGGGCGGGGGGACAGTGGGAGGGCTTCTGGTGTCCTGGCCCCACTGATGGACCTCCTGATGGCCCCTGGTATTCTTGGCCACTGTGTGACAGAGTGTGGGACTGGATGGGCCACTGGCCTGATCCAACATTGGCTTCTCTTATGTTCTTAGGTTCATTAGTGCCCAGAGTTTGGCTTAGTGTTGACAGGTCCCTGCTTGCCACCAGCAAGGAATGTGGGGGTACAGTTGCCCGATCCAGGCTGGGAAACTCCTGGAGATTTGGAGGTGGAGCCTGGGGAGGACAGGGACCTCAGTGGGGTACAATGCCACAGAGTCCACCCTCCAAAGCATCCACTTTCTCCAGGGCGACTGATGTCTGTAGTATGGAGATGAGCTGTAATACTAGGAATCTCCAGGTCCCACCTGGAGGCTGGCATCCCCAGTTCAGCTACAATCCTCTGTGTTTAAGAGAAATGCGGAAGGCAAAGCAATAAGCCTTCTATCTTAGCCATATCTCTGAAGAAGGGGAAAGATTTCCAGACTCTCTTTCAACATTCTTTCAAGCCGCGAGACAGGGCTTTTCCCCCCCATGGAGAAAGAGTCTAAGAGAGAAAGTGAAGCTGTTTTTCTCTTGGTAGCTAAGGCTGTCCACCACTACTCTTCGATAAAGATTTGGCTTCCAGCCTGCCTCGCTGAACAAAATAACTCCCTACTTCTTCCTTGAAATCTGCAAAAGAATTAGTAACGTCACTTTGCTTAAAGATCACTGGAAATCATCATTTACGTGTAAAATGCTACAAGCAAGCGGGAACCTGTACCAAAAAAAAAAAAAAAATCAGGAGAGAGGGAGCTGGACTTCCGTTTCTCTGTCTCCCTACTTCTTCATTGCTTGGCTCAGAGCCGGAACTTGACTGATGGATGACCCAAGTCGAAAGGGGGCCAGCTTGACCAGAGAAGAAGAGTCCTGCAGAGCTCATTTGGTGTAGTGGTTAGGTTCACGGACTCTGATCTGGGAGAACTGGGTTTTATTTCCCACCCCTCCACACGCAGCTGCTGGTGTGACCTTAGGTCAGCCACAAGTTCTCTCAGAGCTGTTCTCTCAAGAGCAGTCCTTGAAAGAGCTCTCTCAGCCTCACCTACCTCCCAGGGTGTCTGTTGTGGGGAGGGGAAGGGAAAGGAGATTGTAAGCTGCTCTGAGACTCCTTTGGGTAGTGAAGGGTGGGGTATGAATCCAATCTCCTCCTCCTTCTCTTCTTCTTCTTCCTCCCAGGCCCTACAACCCCATGCCAAAGTTTGGCTGGGAGGTATCATCCAAGCCCTGGCTTTCAGACCCAATGGCATTGCTAGTTTCAGTGTAGGGCAACTG
>NW_015176549.1:0-4874 GCF_001447785.1 Gekko japonicus | reverse complement strand
CTAGCTCTCCCGCCTCTTCGAGGACAGATCTGCACGTCCCCCCCCATAGCTAGCAATCCAAAACAGTCCAGTGGAGCCTGAGCAGTGGGTGTTGCCTTCTGACACACTTCTAGTGATGTCAGGGTATGTGGTATATGCTAATAAGTTATGCTAATGAGCTCCTGCACCTCTTTTTTTACTAAATGACCCCTGACCTACCTCCTCCTTTTCCAACCACACCTTAAGTGAGCTGTGTCTAGGGATGGGCACAACTCTAAATGTTTGGTTCTTTGAGGAGTTGCTGTCATTCCAGGAAACCGCATGCTTCCTCCCTGAACTCTATGTTTTAAATCGAAGTCGGAGTCCAGTGGCACCTTGAGGGCCGACAAGGTTTAATTCTGGGTATAAGCTTTTGTGTGCATGCACACTTCTCCTTGGAACAAGACTCCCTCAGCCATTACATATAGGTAGTGTAATGGCTGAGGAAGTCTTGTTTCAGTGTATCTGAAGAAGCATGCATGCACACAAATTTATTTATTTATTTATTTTATTGCATTTATACCCCGCCCTCCCTGCGAACAGGCTCAGGGCGGCTTATACTCAGAATTAGACTTTGTTGGTCTTAAAGGTGCCACTGGACTCAAACTTTGTTCTGTTGCTTCAAACCCACAGGGCTACCCACCTGGAGTTAGTTCTTTTCTCAGTGGTCTGGAGTTACTTGCAACTGCAAGGTAGCAAAATGTTCAGATGACGGCACATTATTCAGGACGAGAGAAAGAACCCAAGACGTGTTTTCCTTTAAACCTGACATTTCTGAACCATGGCATTCCTTTCCTTCCCGAAGCCTCAACTGTTTTCTAGAATGGCTGTAAAACCTTATCGTAGCAATCAGGGGACTATCTCCTAAGAATTAACAGGCATTGTGAAACATCTGCGATCATTCCGAGTCATTAACATAACAAAGGAATGGACCACCAGCTGAGCTGCAGGTGAGAAACAAAAGCTAGGCTTCATTCCAAAGCATTGAATAGCAGGCATCAATACTGATACCTATTCCTGACAAAGTTTGTCTGGGGTCCCAATCAGGTGGGTTTTTAAAGGTCATGATTTAAAGGTCATGACCAGACAGCAACATCTGGGAAATGTGCCTGTTCCATGAGCATCCCGTTTTGCTGCGCTTCGGAGCCGTACTTAAAAAATACTAGCTAAAATCTGGAATTTTCGCTTTCTGGCGAGCCAGTTGTGGACTTTCCCCCATCTGATCATTCCAGTGCGCAATTCTCCCGTCGGGATGGTCTGATGTCAGACCATCCCGAGCGGGCGCCATTTTAAAAAATTCTTAGCAATATGCGCAAAAACGTGTAAACGCACGGCAGCTGCAGAGCTCCACTCAAACGTTCCGGATAATTTCATGTTTCTAAATGACCCGTGGATTTTATGAACTGCATTAATAAAAAAGATACCTAGAGAGAGAGAGAGAGGTACCACTGGCGGTGATTTAACCATTCAACTCCGCACATGTGTGGAAAAACAAGTACACATTGAGGCGCAGATGCGCATGCGCAAACAGAATTTTCTAAAAAAAAAACACCCGACCGTGTGGCTCCTTCAGGTAGATGCCGTGTAGGCAATCCACTGTGGAGCGCGCGCACAGTAAGGGGAGCTGTCTGGTCGTGCAATGCCAGATAAAAAAGATCGGGATCAAATTAGAGCCGGACCAATTGCAGTATTAGCTGCCCGTCTGAAAACACCCTGGGAGTTCAACATGCTCAGCTGCTATGTTTAGGGCCATGATTTTAAAAAATCCATATGAATTACTCAATTTTCCATTGAATCTGAGAAACTACAGAATTCTTCTGCAGGGTCTTCTGCTGTTTTCCTGCAAGGGGGGATGGCCTCCCCCGAAGTAGCAGACTCCCCCCCCCCAAAAAAAAATTTTTTTTCAATGTCAGCATCTGCCAATTGATACTGTGGATTACCAATATGTGTGTTATGATGCATTTTTTTATGTTTTATGTTTGTTTATCTGCAGAGGTTCAAAGCCAGCCCTAAATAAGCATGCATTACTGAGCTTCTGGGAACTGTTCAGACCCAGCTGTTGGCAAATGTTCAGATGGAACAATGTGTACCATTATGGGACAGCCCCTGCAATCCCCTCTCTGTGTTCTTTTACGTGTTCTAACGGGGTAGGCAAAGTCTTTTTTTAAAAAAATAGCATCGGGAGAAACAAGTGGATTGACATACCAAAGCTGTTGAGAACTTTAAGGGAAAAGCAAAACTAGCAATGCCACTTAGCGTTTGTCTATTGCTTTTCAAGCATTGGAACTGGGACCCAAGAGTACGGATGAATCCCACCATTTCTAAACCCCTGGGGTAGTGGGGAAGGCTGGGGTCTATAAGAAGACTGTGTACTTAACCCTTCCGTCGCCTAGCTTTCTCTTTGCAACCAAACCTGTCTTTGGGCAGGAACGCACAGGAACGGAGTTCTGGCTGGCTCCCGAGTTGGCCACGCCCAGCAGGAACTCATTAGCATAATAGGCCACACCCAACAGCAGGAACTCATTAGGATTGGCTAAATTCGGGGTGTGTGGCCTAACATGCAAAGGAGTTCCTGCTACAAAAAAAGGCCCTGGGTTTTGACAACAAACAAGGTAAACAGAATAACAAGCAAAAGGTGGGTGTGGCTGGATAACCACACTTCTGGTAACATGGGGGTGTGGCCAAATGTGCTAATGAGCTGTGTTGTCAGGGGTGTGGCCTAATATGCTAATGAGTTTCTGCTGTTGGGTGTGGTCTATTATGCTCATGAGTTCCTGCTGGGCTTTTTCTACAAAAAAAAGCCCTGTTTGCAACTATGAAGCCATGATCATCCGACGCACTTCTTTGTGGCTGTACCTGCAAACCAGTGGCTCTTCAGTTTTCACAAAGAACGTATTTGGAAATGTAACCGGCTTGTAAGACCTGAGTTCGAACAGAACAGGGAATCTCCTGTTGACAGGGGAAGGCTAGCCCAGTGTCTAGGCTTCTACCATAGAGTTTTTGCCCAAATACCAGATTTTCCCTGTGTCACCATCTCTGAGACACCAGGCTAGGCCTCCCACACTGCCAGTAAGTTCCCCTGCCAGCCAGTTTATCAGTGGCAGGGGACGGGGAAGAAGAGGAGGAGATTGGATTTATACTCCGCCCTTCAGTACCCAAAGGTGTCTCAGAGCGGTTTACAAGCTCCGTTTCCTTTCCCTCCCCACAATAGACACCCTGTGAGCAATGCTCCCTCTAAGTTGTGGAGTCCCAGCAGGAACTCATTAGCATAATAGGCCACACCCAACAGCAGAAACTCATTAGGATTGGCTACTTTGGGGGTGTGTGGCCTAACATGCAAAGGAGTTCCTGCTACAAAAAAAGGCCCTGGGTTTTGACAACAAACAAGGTAAACAGAATAACAAGCAAAAGGTGGGTGTGGCTGGATAACCACACTTCTGGTAACATGGGGGTGTGGCCAAATGTGCTAATGAGCTGTGTTGTCAGGGGTGTGGCCTAATATGCTAATGAGTTTCTGCTGTTGGGTGTGGTCTATTATGCTCATGAGTTCCTGCTGGGCTTTTTCTACAAAAAAAAGCCCTGTTTGCAACTATGAAGCCATGATATCGCTCCAAGGATCAAGCTATTATCGGATGCTCCACATCTGCATCGCAAAGTAAGCAACCTGCAGTTCTCATGTTTATAAGTTATAACTGCAGCATCTATTGCTGCCTACAGCAACCTTTAGGATTATGGTATCTTCAAGCTCATTCTGAAAGGGTAAACTGAACAGATGTAATATACCATGAATATTAAAAAAGGAAAAAAGAAATGTCCCAAGTGGATATTTGGGTGGTTATAAGGTTGTCATCCCCCCAACAGGGTGGAGTTTACCCACTTCTGGGCCCCCAATCTGCCACTGCCCGGGAGAGCCTCACCCCTGAACAGTCCGGTCCACACCAACAGGCCCAGTGCGATGATGTCACCTGGAGGTGATGTCACTGTGCCAGGCAATAGACACCCTGTGAGCAATGCTCCCTCTAAGTTGTGGAGTCTCATGAGCAACAAATCTGCTTTGCGAGCTACTGGCATTCAAGATGTGAGCGACATAGAGGTTTTTCTCAAATGCTAGAGCGTCACTCCACAACGTGCCCTGCGCGATGATGTCACTTCTGCATCCGCCGAAAAATTCCAGAGAAGAAGATCCCCCGTAAGGAAAAAATCTGCGAGCTGGAGGCTAAAGAACTGTGAGCTTGCTCACACTAACTCAGCTTAGAGGGAACACTGCCTGTGAGGTAGGCGGGGCCGAGAGAGCTCTGACAGAAATGGCTCTTTTTCAAGGAGAGAGACCCTGGGGGCAGGGGAACCCCCACCCCCGTGGAGGCCCGAAAGTCCTAAGGTATGCTTCCCTGCAGTCCTTAGAGGACAGGAAGGATACAGCTGATTATGAAAAGCTGCATCTTTCTTTCTTTCTTTCACTGGCTAGCTATGTGGCCACACGTCTGCACATCCCTTGTTTTACTCCTTCTCCTCTTGCGCAGGAAGACAAGAATGTGTCTTGTTCTCTGTTTATTCAAGTCACGGGGCGACTCATGTCAACAGAGATTGCAGCCGAAAGCGAGGCCACGAAGTGAAAAGGGGCCCTCGCTTTGTAGTCCTTGCGGTTAATCTTGTCTAAACCCTGTCAGCGGCTTTACAGATTCCCTTTCCAAAGCAAAACAAACTCAAGCTGCCTGAACTGAGAGAGGAGACCGCAGCAGAGGCTCCGTGTGGTTTCATGGAGGAGCTGGAGAGAAGTGAGTCCTGCGGGGTTTTGAAAAACCTTGGCTGTTCGGCCTGCCCATTTCTGCAGGGGTCATTTCCCGCAGGAGCACACA